>NC_041387.1:237155231-237192309 GCF_002162155.2 Triticum dicoccoides | reverse complement strand
CCATCGACGTACTTCTTCCTCCTATATATACCTACGTACCCTAAAAACATCCAAGGGCACCATGAAACACAATTTCCACCGCCGTAACCTTCTATATCCGCGAGATCTCATCTTGGAGCCTTCGTCGGCACTCTGCCGGAGGGGGAATCGACCATGGAGGGCTTCTACATCAACATCCTTGCCCCTCCGATGAGTTGTGAGTAGTTTACCACAGACCTACGGGTCCATAGTTATTAGCTAGATGGCTTCTTCTCTCTTTTTGGATCTCAATACTATGTTCTCCCCCTCTCTTGTGGAGATCTATTCGGTGTAAACTCTTTTTGCGGTGTGTTTGTCGAGATCCGATGAATTGTGGGTTTATGATCAAGTTTATCTATGAATAATATTTGAATCTTCTCTGAATTCTTTTATGTATGATTGAGTTATCTTTGCATGTCTCTTCGAATTATCAGTTTGGTTTGGCCTACTAGATTGATCTTTCTTGCCATGGGAGAAGTGCTTAGCTTTGGGTTCAAGCTTGCGGTGTCCTTACCCAGTGATAGAAAGGGTTGCAAGGCACGTATTGTATTGTTGCCATCGAGGATAACAAGATGGGGTTATATCATATCCCTCTACATCATATCATCTTGCTTAATGCGTTACTCTGTTCTTATGAACTTAATACTCTAGATGCAGGTAGGAGTCGGTCGATGTGTGGAGTAATAGTAGTAGATGCAGGCAGGAGTCGGTCTACTTGTTATGGACGTGATGCCTATATACATGATCATGCCTAGCTAATCTCATAACTATGCGCTTTTCTATCAATTGCTCGACAGTAATTTGTTCACCCACTGTAATACTTATGCTATCTTGAGAGAAGCCTCTAGTGAAACCTATGGCCCCCGGGTCTATCTCTTATCATATTTGCTTTCAATCTACTTTTATTTGCATCTTTACTTTTTGCATCTATATTATAAAATACCAAAAATATATTTATCTTATCTTACTATCTTTATTAGATCTCACTTTCGCAAGTGGCCGTGAAGGGATTGACAACCCCTTTATTGCGTTGGCTGCGAGTTCTTTGTTTGTTTGTGTAGGTGCGTGGGACATTTGAGGAGCCTCCTACTAGATTGATACCTTGGTTCTCAAAAACCGAGGGAAATACTTACGCTACTATTGCTGCATCACCCTCTCCTGTTTGAGGAAAACCAACACAAGCTCAAGACGTAGTAGCTGGCTCGCCCGTCTTCCCGTTCAGCCTGTTCGAAACTTGGCTTGGCAGGGTCTTCGTTGTCTTCGGCATCGTCCGGAGTGTCATTCTCTCTTGTGCAGGTATCACTATTTTTACCATGGCGTGATTTAGAGCGGCGCCGCTGACGTCGGCGCTTAGACTACTTCTCAGGAAGTTTATCCTCAATTGGGTCCTTTCTGTCATCGCCATTGTCTTCCTTAGGTGAATCGACCATGTATATGTCGTATGAAGAGGTGGTTGTCCAGCGCCCTGTGGGCGGTGGTTCCTGTTCTTCTCCGTCGTCGTCGTCCATACTGTCGATGTCTTCAGAGTCGAAATCAAGCACGTCGGTCAAATCGTCGACAGTGGCTATCAAGTGGGTGGTGGGTGGGTAACGAATTTCTTCGTCGTCCGCTTCCCACTCAAGCCGGACATAGTTCGGCCAAGAATCTCCTGACAAGGAGAGAGACTTTAATGAGTTTAACACGTCGCCTATGGGTGAGTGTTGGAAGATGTCCGCGGAGCTGAACTCTAAGATCGGCACCTGGTCAGATTGAATGGGTGCGGATACACGCGGTTCGGAGCCTATGGCAGGAGACGAGTCCGAGGTTCCGATGACACGGGCCTCGTTGGAGGTCAGATCTGTGTTCGGCTCTAGCACCGCTGAGTCTGCGACTTCCATGGCGAGGTTGAGCTCCCCGTCCTCGGATGGCGTGCTCTGCTTTGGATCTAGGGCCAGTGCGGTTACAGGCGCGATCTCTTGCACATAGTCTGATGATAGATTTAGGTCATGTTCATCGTGGCGGCAGGGCGCGGCTGTCATGGGCTCGAACCCGTCAAAGATCAAATCTCCACGAATGTTGGCGGTGTAGTTCAAGCTTCCAAACCTGACCTGATGGCCAGGGGCGTAGCTGTCGATCTGCTCCAGATGGCCAAGCGAGTTGGCCCGCAGTGCGAAGCCGCCGAATATGAAAATCTGTCCAGGGAGATAAACTTCACCCTAAACTGTGTTGTTGATGATTGAAAGAGCCATCAAGACTTACGGTGATGACACAGTGGAACTCTCAATGAAAGCACCAATGTCGGTGTCAAAACTGGCGGATCTCGGGTAGGGGGTCCCGAACTGTGCGTCTAAGGCTAATGGTAACAGGAGGCGGGGGACACAATGTTTACCCAGGTTTGGGCCCTCTCGATGGAGGTAATACCCTACTTCCTGCTTGATTGATCTTGATGATATGAGTATTACAAGAGTTGATCTACCACGAGATCATAGAGGCTAGACCCTAGAAGCTAGCCTATGATTTTGATTGTTCTCGTCCTACAGACTAAACCCTCCGGTTTATATAGATACCAGAGGGGGCTAGGGTTACACAGAGTCGGTTACAGAGAAAGGAATCTTCACATCCGAATCGCCAAGCTTGCCTTCCACGCGAAGGAGAGTCCCATATGGACATAGGACGAAGTCTTCTATCTTGTATCTTCATAGCCCAACAGTCCGGCCTTTGCATATAGTCCAGCTGTCCGAGGACCCCTTAATCCAGGACTCCCTCAGTTGTCTCCATCCATGAGCACTTTAGTGAACCTGTATTCTCCAACCTGAGGTGCCACCACCAAAGCCAGCTGACCCGTATTATCAACCCGGGGCAGGTGATCTTTGTGGCTCCATACAATGGGCTGCTCTGACCATCGGAAGTATCGGGGAACCACTGGGTCAACCGCGTTCACCACCCGCTTATGAATCTTCTGATCTCGTTTGCATAAACTCGTGGTAAAGACATGATATTTACCACTATTCAGCTGTTTCAGATGACTCTAATAACCAGACTGTTTCTTCTGCTGATTACCTTGATTAGATTGTTGGTTAAAACCGCCTTGATTGCCTTGACCCAGAAATCCAGAGTTTGAGCCGCCGCCTCCAAAGCCGGGTCTGTGGGAGCCGGATCCTGACCCGCCGTGTGGGCCCTGGTTACCTTATAAAAACCGGAATTTCTATACTCCCTCATGATGAAGCAATCTTTCCAGAGATGAGTGGCCGGCTTATCTTGAGTACCATGCTTTGGGCAAGGTTGATTCATCATCGCCTCAATGTTGAATTTTGGCCGCAATACCGGGGTGCTAACGACTTTCCCTTACGCTTACTATTATTACTCTGTGCATTGGTTTTAGCCACAAAATCTGAACGCCGTTAGCTTACTTGCGCTTACCATTATTACCTTTACCCGCCATATTGTGATGCTGTCCCTTTGCATTACCATTCTTCTTCCCCTTGCCAGCATTTTCATCATCAGACTCAGGGTCCTTAGTGCTATCAGAATCAGAATATTTGACAAGATCCGCCATGAGCTCCCCCATGTAATTGCAATGGGGCTTAATCTGCCCCAGCTTCTGTTTGAGGGGAAGGCAACGATAATTTTTCTCCAAAATCAGGACAACTGAGCCGACATTGATGCTGTCTCATGAGTGGATAATGGCCGAGATCTGGCGTACCCAATGGGCGGTTGATTCCCCCTCACTCTGGACACAAGTGTCTAAATCAAGAATCGACATGGGCTGCTTGCATGTATCCTTGAAATTCTCAATAAAATGCGCCTTGAAATTCTGACAGAGTTAGGGGGCAAACCCTTCAACCAGGTGTGAGCCGGCCCATCCAGCATCATGGTGAAATACTTAGCGCATGCAGCGTCATTGACATCGAAAATCTCCATGGCCATCTCATAGCTCTCAATTCAAGCCTCCAGGGGTTGATCCGCTGTATAATTGGGTACGTTTCGAGGGCCCTTGAAGTCTTTGGGTAACTGCTCATTGCGTAGAGCCGGTACTAAGCATGGCACACCCATCGTCCTGGAAGTCACCCCAGCTCCCATGGACGTCAACGGGTGTAAATAGGGTTACTGAGCAGCCAACTGAGCCGCCAGCTCTGCCTCATGGCGAGCCTGCGCTTGATCTACCAGCAACTGAGCATGGTTATTAGCCCGTGGTGGGTCATGCCCACGAGGCTGGTTGCGATGCCGCTCACTGCTTGAAACCGCTGGTGACTCCATGTGCCGGCTATAGCTTCAACTCGGTCACGACGTTGAGTGGATTCGATCGTGGCTGTAGGAGTAAGCCGCTTGCTGAGCCACCACTGTTTGAAGAAGTTCCACGGCTTTCCGAGCCTTGACCACCTCAAGACTCTCGCCTGTCAGGCTGTCACCGGGAGAGCCGCCAATCATGATGCCACGTCAATCGTGTTGTCCAACAGGTTAGAGAAATGACCCGGAGGTGTTGAGACTCACTGAGGCGGGGTTAAATTGACACAAGCCGGATCTGACACATGGGGTTGAGCCGCCGCTCCGGTCCTGGGCGCTTCAGGGCCCCGGGTCACGCTGGGCGGGTTACTTGGTCCTACCTCAGGTGTATTGAAGAGATTTCTTGCATTGAACTCATGAGGCAGACGACTCTGGTATCTCCTGAAAAAACGTTTGATGCATTCGGATCAAAGCTTAAGTCTAAATTTTCTGCCTGAATCCGCTGCGATTCCACCTCCAAGGCGGCTCGCTCTGTTGCCATCCTGGTATTTTCAACATTAAGGTCCTCCTTTGCTTGAGCTATCTCATCATGCCTTCGCAACGTCCATGTTATGTTGTGCTTGGTTCGCCGGGGTCACCTCCACTGCAGGCAAGGTTGCCAGAGCCTCCAATAACTCAGATAAAACTTGAGCCAGAGGGCGCAGAAGGCCTCCTGCTCCGACTGCCGCAACGGCTGCTAAACCGGAGATCATTGCTGCTGTAGTTGATGAATTCTGCACTAGTTGCGTGCCGGCCATGAAGATCGCAACCCGGTTTGGCGGCTCACAGGGGTCCGGAATACTGTCGCCATCGGAGCAGCCCCCAATCCTATCATCTTGCAATTGATACATGGAATTGGTCTTGACTGTTGAGGACTCATCGCCAGAGTAGATGGCCGTTTCTCCACCAGACACAGATCCGTCCTCAAGATCCAATCCTTGAGTAAAACCCGCAAAGACATGCTTCAGGGCTGCTTGAACCTTGGCGGGTCGCGCGCGTTGAGCCGTCTGGATGATGTTGGTGCAGGTGTCCGACTCAGGTTCTGATTTGCCGATCTTGCCAATGAAGAAATGGATTTCGCCGAAGGGGACCCGGTACCCGTATTCGATTGAATCGGCCTTGGGACCCCATCCTGCATTGTTAATGTAGATTTTGCCATGGCGACTCTTGGTCATCTGGCCCATGGCGTATCCCTTGATCCCTGAGAAGCTACCCTTCAAGAACTCGAAACAACTGTGCTCTGGCCCCACGGTCAGCGCCAACTATCATGGATTTAACACGACAGATGCCCTAGCAAAAGGACTTAGGTGTGGAGCCATCATAGCTAGGTTAGCTTAAATGGGTTGAACGGGACAAAGGACACAGCGAGTTTTACCCAGGTTCGGCCCCTCTCAACGAGGTAAAATCCTACTCCTGCTTTCGATTGTATTGCTTGTGTTCTGATTACCAGGGAGTGAATACGCTTGACCTAGTCCTTGATCAATTGTTTCTTGAGTTAACCCGCCGTCGGGTCACCCCTTTATATACAGGTGGATACCCGACGGCTTACAGAGTCCTAGCCGGCTCAAACAAGCGTGACCGACTCGGTTTCTAACTAAACTTGCCTTACAATACAAGTTAAACATATGGCAGCTCATCCCTCTGGGCCTCTAGCCGCCTCCGGGTCTTGGGCCTCCAACGGGCTTGCTTCATGAACCACCATCTTTAACTCTTCTGGACCTTATCAGGCCTCTTCATCTTTAAGTTACTAGTGGAATGACTCGACCCCTCCTGGGCAGGTCATACCCAATAGTTATATCCCCAACACCGGGGATATGATATTTTGCCACACCGGGGATAGGTATACGGTCTTGAACCTGAGGCTGCTGAGGCGGCTAGATCATATCAAGTGCTTTCTTGCCTTTCCTTGATATCTTCCTATGGTTCTTTCCTACTAGAAGGTTGTCTATAATACGTTCATCCTCAGGCAATTCAGGCACCGACTCATGATGCTCAAATCCTAAGTACTCATACTGCCGAGCCATCAATCCTCTGTCGTCATAGGCGCCAGTATTGAGATACTGTAGGGTGTGATCATCATCCTCATCCTCATCCATGGCATCGATATCATGCATTGTTTCTTTGACGGCGGCGACGTCATCAGCGACATATGGAGCCTCTTCCTCATCCCATCCGCTATCGCCCGGCACGATAGGCGACACTAATTGGGTAGGTGGGGTGCTAATGTTCATACCTTGCAGAGGGTGTGTGGTCGTGGGTGTGCTCCCGACCGCCTCTAAATGAAGCAGTTTCTTTGGCCACAACAGGACCCACGTCTTGCAATCGCCAATCCACCGCGGGGTCTCGTCCTCATCTCCCCCTAGTACCGAAGGAGCCAAATTCTTGTGTCTCGGTTTGACACTGGCCACGGAAACCTTGAAGACGTCAGGTGAGATCGGCCGGCTGTGGAGCAATTGTTCCTTTGGCTGCATTATCGTCGCCTTCCCCACGTCCACCTTCTGTCCCCTGGTGGTGTACAGTAAGGTGAACGGGGTTACGTCGGCCTACAAAGACATGTCTGCAATGTGAGACATCTGAAAGGCAATGGACATGAGAGATTATACATTTATTGAAGAGGGAAGTTGTGCCAGGTACCGTGAGGGCATCGAGCTCATCCAAAGATGAAGCATTGACGAGCACGTCTGAGATGGAGGATGGGCTGCTATGAGCAGTTGCAGGAGCCGGTGTAGGAGCTGGTGTGGGAGCCAATGTAGGAGCAGGTGCAGGAGCAGGTGTGGGAGCAGGTGCTGGTGCAATGCTAGTCGAGCTGCTCCCGAAGAGGTTGGAAAGGGGAAAGTCCGCTGCCTCTTTATTTGGATTTTTCCTGCTCCAATTGACGATAGCCGGAACCAAGAACCAATACGAACCTGCAAACTTATTCTCAACTGCAATCTCAACCTTGTTGTCGAACTTTTCTTCATTTAACCTCCGTCTTTCCTTTCTCTCCTCCATGGTTTCATGGTAGTACTTCTTCCACATGGCGTTGTCTCCGATGCCGTGCACGCGTCCTTACGACGGTAGATTGTCCACCGGGAGTCTTTTCAATATGTTCAAGGCCCAGTTGAATGGGGTGTTCCACTTGGGCCTCGCCAACGCTTCAGACGGCGAGTCGCTTTTGGCCGCAATCCTGTGCTGCTCTCTCTGCAAAAGGAACAAGGATCGCTTACAAATATGACTAAACATGCAGTCGAATTGATCAGAAGCTAAAATTATGATCAGTCTCATGAACTCCGTCGTGACCGTGTTCGTCTCGAAAACCTTCTTCACTGGGTCCCAACGATACTAGGCCTTGAGGATGTCATGCTCCCGCGGGACGGTGAACTCCGCCAAGGGGTCTGGGATGCCAAGACTTTCGCGTTTGGCGTCCTCCTTGGTCCATATGGACCTCTTCCCCGCGTAACCATGGTTTTCGAGGTGGTGGCACCCAATGTTCCTCTCTTGAAGCCCCTTCATGTACTTTGACTTTTCTTTGGCAGCTTCGGCAACGCAAGCCGCCTTGAATATTTCAAACTACTCTTCCGTAATTATCGGATAACCTTTAATATCTCGGAGTAGGGTTCCTTTTTGTCGATGATCCGATGTTTCACCCTTACTTTCCAAGCGGCCAACGCGTTGGTAAACTGGCTCATGGCGCGTTTGTTTATCTTCTTCATTGTCGGGTCTTTCTCTAGATTAGTATATTTGATTTCATCCCGTCCCGGGAACAAGAATATCTGGTGCAGCTTAGTTGGGAGGGACTTCTTCGTATTTGGTATCTTTGTTAGTTTCTCATCATTGATGGCGGCGGTTGCCTGTACGATGCAGCCTATAGCACGAGCGCGCTTCCACGGGCTGTTTTGGATCAAAATTGCCATCGTCCACCTCCATGACCACTAGTCTAGTAGCGAGGAGCTGGTTTGTGCATCGACATCTCCTCTTCGATTTCGGTTCTATAGCAGCTCTGCCAGTCTCAGTGCCAGTATGGGTCTCAACGCCAGTCTCGGTGCTGGTCTAGGTGCCGGTGTGTGTCTCAATGCCAGTCTCGGCGCCGGTCTCGGTGTCAGTCTCGGATGTGACAGGTGGGCCCTGCAACAACTGTTGCTCGCAGAGAAGGTTCAAATAAGCGTCTGCTGCCTTGTAGACGTCACATTCACCAGAACCATGTCCTTCATTGTTGCTAGCCATGTTTCCTATGATTAAATCTAGTCAATTAATTCTAGACCTAATAAAATGAATAATGACATAAAAAGGCCTATGTTTAGCAGGAACGTTGATTCCTTCCCGGTGCGACAAATCCTGGGCACTCGATATGTCCTAATTTGTAGCACAAGTCATGCCAAAATTCATGGAAAATTTTGGCTTGACCTTTGCTAAAAAGTGGACAAATCGAGCACTTGAAATTTTTCGGAACGAAAATGAATCAACATTCCGGGAAAACATAGGCCACTCGTCTTCATTCCTTGGAAACAACAAAAGGCCACTTGGGCACAATCGAACCACTTCAATGTTGCATATAACATGAGCAAACACTATAAAGGAATTTGCATGTAGCATGACCACTTCAATGAAAAGATATAATCAACAACAATGGAATATGCAAATGAACATCAATGACGTATATCCTATAACATAAATCTTGTTTTTTGTTTATAGCTAAATGTCATAGCTACTGTTTTTTATTTTTAGCTAAATGCTTTTGTTTTTTGTTTAAAGCTAAAAGTCTAGAAGGGATCATCTTTAAAGTAAAACTTTCCTAAATTCTTTTCCTTGAAAAATAGTGGTCTTTTCAAAAATCTAAAACCTTTGCAAGATGACCTCACTAAACACTTCTCTGCCTAGGACAGAACCCAAATTCTGTTCTAGCTATTCCTCTCTCTCTCTCACACACACATTATTTTCTCTAACCCTTTCTCTTCCTAGGACAGAACCCAATTAAATTGCAAAGGAACTCCATTTTCTCTAACCCTTCTGACCTAATTCTATAAATTAAATTTTTGCTATAACCTAGCCAACCTAGTTAACCTAGCTTGTTAACCTAACGAACCTAATGAACCTAGCAAGCTAACCTAGTTAGTTAACCTAGCTAGTTTACCTAGATAATTAACCTAATTAAACTAGTTAGCCTAGCTAGTTCTCTGTCAAAGCCCTAACTAAAATTTTGCACGGACCTAGATAATTAACCTAATTAAACTAGTTAACCTAACTAGTTCTCGTCAAAGCCCTAACTAAATTATTGCACTAAACTAGATAATTAACCTAATTAAACTAGTTAACCTAGATAGCTATGCCTCTATCCAATGCTTATGCTATGCATGAGAGAGAGTGGAGGGGTGGGGGCTTAGAGAGGATGGCTCATGTGGTGGCGAGGGAGGCAGTGGTGGCGAGGGAGGCAGTGGTGGCGAGGGAGGCAGGGGCGTCTCCGATGACGGTGAGGGAGGCAGTGGTGGCGAGGGAGGCAGAGGCACCGAGGGTAGCTCTGGTGGCGGCGAGGGCGGCTCCGGTGGCGTTGATGAGGCCGCATAGCTCCGGTGGTGTTGGGGAGGCTCCGGTGGCATCGACGACACGTGGCTGTGGTGCCTCCGGGGGCGTCGACGTCAGCAGGAGATGACTGCGAAGTGGGGCGACTGTGAAGTGGGAAGACGTTGGCGAAGTGGGTGAGGGATTTGGGGGAGAAATGGTGGCCGGGGGCAGGGAAATAGCGCGGGGGTTAATTCAAACATAGTGGTAGCACTGGTAGGAAAAACACGCTATAGCTAAGTTAGCTATAGCGCTTTTCACAAAATGCGCTACTGCTATAGCTATTTATTTTCCTTTTCTTTTCTTATTTCCTTTTCCCTTTCTATAGCGGGGGTCTAAAAAATGCGCTACTGCTATATTATCTATAGTGCCTGTTATGAACAGACGCTACTGCTATGCCTTTCCCCTTTATTTTTCTTTTTCTTTTATTTTTCTTTACATTTTATTTTTTTCCTTTCTCCTTTTTCTATTCCCTTCATTTTCATTTACTTTTCTGTTTGTTTTTCATTTTATTTTCTTTCCATTAGCAGTAGCGCTTTTCGTAGAAAACACGCTTCTACAATAGCCTTAACGGTAGTGCATTTTTCCTGAGGTCGCTACTAGTATTCGTAGCCTGTCGACTTAGTAGGGGGAATTTTAGTAGTAGTGCTTTTCACAGTAGAAGCGCTTCTGCTACACCCGTATTTGTAGCGCGGTTCACGCGCACGCGCTACTGCTATGTAGCACTAGAGCCTCATTTTAACAAGCGCTACTTCTAAAGTTTTGTGTATAAGGTTTTCCCTAGTAGTGTTCTTTAGATGTGCCTAACGGAGCAATGTCATTTGTGAGCAGTTGAAATTTCTAGTGACAAAACTGTCAATCTTTTTCTGTTTTTGCCATATGAACATAGCACATAATATTTGAATTTGCCATGTTTTGAGCATTGTGTTAATTTAGCGTGTCACCATGATGTGCTCCTCGAGTATCATGGCAGATAGTTTGTTTGCATTATGGCAAGTTTACATAAATTTCTCTACCATGGAAATTTTACACACAATTTGGCTAAACGTGTTTTTTTTCACATTATGGCAAGTAATGTGCATGCATCATGGCAATTTTAGACACATTTTTTGTTGCTATGGTGTGTTTTTTGCATCACGCCGAGTGGTGTGTGCATCCTGGGAACTTTATTCATGTTTTTTGCCATGATGTCTTTCTTTAGCATCATGGAATCATACCATCTAGTTATCTTTCTAAGGCTGTATTTTGTTTGAACTGGACCATGGAAAAAATTGTATTCACGTTGACATTTTTTATTGTAGATTCCATGGAAAATTCACTCCATCATGTCATTTTCATTTGTAGATACTATTGGCAATTATCGGACATGTGGCAAATTTATCTTATGTAGCTTGGCAAATTGTCACGCCCAATATGCGATCCTATCCTAAAGGAACTCGAAGGTCCCACCAAGGATAGAAGCGCATATTGGAGATGCTTTTGCAAGGTGGATATCATTACATCGTACCATTACATAATAGTTGGGGATACATACAAGAGGTATACAATGCCACATGAATACAACAACATCATACACAAGAGCAACATCCGACTATGGATGAAACACAAACAGAAACTCAAACGACATCCATCCTCCTAGCCCAGGCTGCCGACCAGGAACCTATCCCCTGAACGTAGGAGAAGCAGAAGAAGAACTTCGAAACAAGAAAGCATCGCTCTCACGTCACAATCATCGCATTACCTGTACCTGCAACTATTGTTGTAGTAATCTGTGAGCCACGAGGACTCAGCAATCCCATTACCATGGGTATCAAGACTAGAAAAGATTAATGGGTATGGAAAGGATAAGTGGTGAGGTTGCACCAACGACTAAGCATGATATGGTGGATAACTTACGAGTACAAGAATAAGATGAGAAGCTACGCAAGCGATCGCAAACTAGTAATCATCAAGAAGTGATCCTGAACTACTTACGTTCAAACACCATACCACCGTGTTCTCTTCTCGGCCCACTCGGAAAGAGACCATCACGGTTACACACGCAATTGGGTATTTTAATTCGAGTATGGTGTCAAGTTCTCTACAACTGGATATTAACAAGTTACCATCTGCCACATAACCGCAGGCATGACTCTCGAAAGTTTAAACCTTGCAGGGGTGTCCCCACTACAAAAAAATACACTTCCATGATGATACGTGTTTGTCACAGTAGGTCGCGTTTTTTGTCATGCATGTACATCCATGACGATTTTATGACAGAATCAAGATAGTCATACCTGTGCTGTCGTATAAGTGTTCCATGACATTACCAAAATTATCATCATGGAAGTGTCCACTTACATGACGATAAATCACGCGTCACAGAAGTGCTTTCGTCAAGGGTAACCGACACGTGGCATCCAACATAACGAAACGCCGTTAAGCTATCAGGTCGGATTTTGGATCCGATAACCCGTTAACAGCCCGGACCAATGGGAAATTTCCACGTGTAAAATTCTGATTGGCCGAAGGGAACACCTGTCAGCTCGTCAGTGGGCCAGATGTCGCCCGTCCATTGGAGGAGACAAGCCTATGATACGTCGACATGTGGTTGGGCCCAACAGAGGCCCATATAGATTAAAAAGGCCAGCCCAGTCAAAGGCCCGTAGTACTTAATCAGGTACTAGTGGGCCAGCCCAATAACGACCTGCTTAATAAAGGCCCATTTATGGCCCGAAGCCAAATCTGGTCCGTTAATTGTTCCCCCAATATTTAGGCCCATTTACGGCTCGAAGCCAAATCTGGCCCGTTAATTGTTCGCCCAATATTTGTGCCCATTTGCGGCCCGAAGCTAGATCAGGCCCGCTACTTGCTCGCCGAATATTTGGGCCCAACTACAGCCCAGTGACTTTTGGCCTGTTAGAGGCCTGATGTAGACATGGGCCCATTTCAGCCCGGTGTGACTTTTGGCCTGGGAATTGCCCGTGCTGCCCATGGGCCATATATGGTTCGACGGGACATCGGGCCCACTAACGGCCCGTGCTAAAGGTGGCAACAGTTAAGTCCAACATGACTTTGGGCCTGTTAAAGTCCTGTCATGTAATTAGGCCCGTTGATGCCTGTACTAAGCTTTCAGCCTCTGTTGGGGATATAACTACCGAGTATAAACCGCCCAGAAGGGGTCGGATTACACTCACAAGGAGTCCTATATAAGAGCCCATGAAGATGAAGGATATGGCGCTTTAACTATGGAAGCTTAGAGGCCCAGAGCCCAATGGCGGATTAGGGCCCATAGTAGTAAACCGCCATAGATGTATAACTTGTATTGTACGTTAGGGAAAGGAAGAAACCGAGCCGGACACTTGTATGATCCGGCCTCGAGATTCTGTAGACCGGCCGGGCGTCAACCTATGAATATAAAGGGACGACCCGGCGGCGGTTCAGGGACAAGAAAAAGAACAGCTTGAGAGATAGGTAAAGCGGATTCGCTCCCTGCTCATCGAGATCAATCAATCCCACAACAACTGGATTGTAGGCTTTTACCTTCACCGCAAGGGGCCGAACCAGTATAAACTTCCTCTATCCTTTGTTCCGGTTTAACCCCTTTAAGCTAATCTGGTTGCGATGGCTCCATGACTAAGTCCTTCCGCTAGGACATCTGACGTGTTAATTCCACGACAGTTGGTGCCCACCATGGGGCTATCGTACGATGGTTTAGAGTTCTTAAAGGGAAACTTTGAAGGATTCAAGGGATACGCGGTTGGCCGGATGACCAAGAGTCGTTGCAGCAAGCTCTACCTCGACGACGCAGGATGGGGCCCCGAGTCCGGCTCAACTGAGTACGGGTACCGGGTCCCCTTTGGCGGAATTCACGTTTTCATCGGCAAGATCGGCGAACCGGGCCCTAAGCCGGACATCTCCACCGACCTCGTCGAGACGGCTCAGCGTGCAAGTCCTGCCCGGGTTTAGCCTGCCAGGAAGCGTGCGTTCATAGGATTCATCCATGGTGCAGGATCTGAACCGGTGTCCGACGGTGAGACGGTCATCTACTCGGATGGCGAATCATCCACTGGCGAAATTGAGTCGCGGTACCAGTTGCAAGATGGCCGGATTGGGGGCTGTTCCGATGGCGACAGTATTCCGGACCCCTTCGAACCACCGAACCGGGTTGCAATCTTCATGGCCGGTACGCAGCCCACCTTGCAAGCTTCATCTGCAGCAGCAATGATTTCTGGATCGGCAGCAGGGGCAGGAGGCCTTGCGCGCCGGCCGGCTCAAGTTTTTGCCGGTTTGTTGGATGCTTTGACGACATTGTTGACCACGGCAGTCGCCCCGGAGACCCAGGATCAGCATAACACGAAGGTTACAAAGCTGAGGGACCAGATAGCTCAGGCCAAGGAGGACTTGGTGGCGGAGGAAGCCAGGATGACTGAAGAGCGGGCCGCTTTAGATGCTCAGTCACAGCAGATCCAGGCGCAGAATTATCGGCTTATGTTGGATAAGAACACATCCAACGAAGTACTAAGAAGGAAGTACCGGTCTCGTCTGCCACCGGTTTACGAAGGAATGAATATCTTCAATACGCCAGGGGCCAGGCCAAGTAATCTGGCAGCAGTGAACCGGACCGAGGCACCTGGGATAGCGCTGGGACAGCCACGGGTGATGGACCCGCCTCGACGGACAGATAACCCGCCGCAATATGTACCGACGCCGCCGGGTCATTTCTCTAGCCCTTTGGATAACATGATTGCTGCGGCGTCTCGCCTGGCAGCTATTCCGATGGAGGGTGACTCGCTGGCGGCGATTGAGACGCGATGGGCCAGGGATCTTCTCCAAACCGCTGTTGTGCAGCAGTAGGCTTATTCCTACAGCCGAGATAGAATACATTCAACCCCCCGTCCGAGCAAGAGCTACAACAGGCACATGGATGAACCGGCTGTGTCAAGCAGTGCGCGGCACCGTGACACCCCTAGAGGACCTAATCCAGTGCGCGGTGGTATGAATGCTCAGGATGTAGTAAACAATGGCAGAGCACGACGAGAGGCAGAGTTAGCAGCACAGATGGCAGAACACTATGCGAATCAACCCGCTCCGGTTCAACCAGCGGCATCAGTTGAATGTGGATTGGCTTTTAGCTCTTGGGGGGTGCCGTTCCTCATCCCAGCTCTGCGTAATGTGCGGCTGCCCAAGGATTTCAAGGGTCCGTGTAAGGTACCTAATTATACCACTGATCAACCCCCCGAGGCGTGGGTTGAAAGTTATGAGATGGCAATGGAGATGCTGGATGTGGATGAAGCGGCATAGGCAAAGTACTTCACTATGATGTTGGAAGGAAAAACTCGCACTTGGTTAAAAAGCCTGCCCGCTAACTCCATCGGTTCATGGGATGAGTTGAAAGCCCGGTTTATAGCAAACTTCAAAGATACATGCAAGCAACCCATGTCAATTGTGGATCTGGCTGCTTGTGTCCAAGGGGAAAACGAATCAACAACTCATTAGGTGCACTGGGTTTTGGAAATTCTGCATTCATCGGATCGTATCAGGGCTGATTCGGCAATCCTAACATTGGAGGGTAATTGCCGGTTTAAGTCGTTAAAGATGAAATTGGGACGGCTCAAATGCCACTGTAATGACATGGGAACACTTATGGCTGCCTTGGTTAAGTATGCTAATTCTGATAATTCCTACCATCCCGATTCCGACGAAGAGAAGCTGGAGAAGGGAAAGAAGAACGGCGGTGCAAAGGGACATTAGCATAACCAGGCGGGCCATGGGAACAATGGTAAGCGTAAAGCGGACAATTCGGATTTTGTGGCTAACACCAATGTGCAAGGCAATGTGCAGCGTCGTAAGGGTAAACCGCCCCAGCGCAGTGGAGGCATGAATCTGGAGTGCCTGTTAAACCAGCCCTGCCTAAAGCACGGGACGAAGGAGGTTCCAGCCACACACCTCTGGAAGGATTGCTTCATTATGAAGGAATTGAAAAAAATCTGATCTCTTTCGGTACGATCTGGGTCCGTCTGGCGGTTCAGGTCCAGGGTCTCACGGGCTGGGTTACGGCGGTGCCAGTTCAAACTCAGGATTTTAGAATAATCAGGGTAACCAGAACAACCAAGGTGGTCACAATCAGCAGAGTAATCAGGGGAATCAGCAGCAGTCAGGTTATCAGAGCAACCCGAAGCAGTTAAATGGTGGACAGTACCATGTCTTCACTACTAGTCTGTGCAAGCGCGATCAGAAGCTCCATAAAAGGGCAGTAAACTCCATTGAACCGGTAGTGCCCCGTTATCTGCGCTGGTCTGAACAGCCTATTGTTTGGAGTCGGGAGGATCATCCGCCCCGGGTTGATAATCCTGGCCATCTAGCTTTGGTGGTTGCACCGCAGGTTGTAGGTTATAAGTTCACCAAGGTGCTCATGGATGGAGGGAGCAGTATCAATATCTTGTATTATGAAACCTTCCAGCGTATGGGGTTAATAGATAAGAATCTTAAACCGTCAACCATTTTCACGGTGTGGTGCCTAGTAAATCAGCTTACCCGATCGGTAAGATAGCTCTGGAGGTGGTTTTTGGAGATGATCATGATTCAAGATCCGAGACGGTGACCTTTGAAGTGGTTAAAATCAGAAGTCCGTACCATGCCATGTTTGGACGGCCGGTTTATGCTAAATTCATGGCAAGGCCATGTTATGTCTATCTGCAGCTCAAAATGCTGGATTATAAGGGGACCATCATGGTTCACGGTAGCCGCAAGATTGCTCTGGAGTGCGAGGAAAGTGATGCGGCTTATGCTGATTCGGTTTGTGCAACAGAGGAGTTGAAGTTCTATAAGGACAATGTTGATACGGCAGATATGACTTCTCTGAAGAAACCCACTACATAGCATGATCCAGCTTTGAAGTTCAAATCGGCTGATGAGACTAAATTGGTTGATTTTGTTCCTGGCGATTCATCCAAGCAGTTTAGCATCAGCGTCAACTTGGATCTGAAATAGGAAAGCGCGCTCATCGAGTTCATCCGTGAGAACCGGGACATCTTTGCATGGAAACAGTCTGACATGCCAGGTGTACCGAGGGAACTCGCTGAGCATACTCTTAACATTGATCAGAAATTCAAACCGGTCAAACAGTTTCTTCGCCGTTTTAATGAAGAGAGGCGCAAGGCCATTGGTGAAGAGGTAGCCCAGCTATTGGCGGCATGGTTTATTGTGGAGGTGTTTCACCCTGAGTGGTTGGCTAATCCGGTGCTGGTACTTAAGAAAAACGGCACTTGGCGTATGTGTGTGGATTACACAGATTTGAACAAAGCTTACCAGCTGATCCTTTTGCCCTCCCTCATATTGATCAAATCATTGATGCTACGGCGGGTTGTGAGCGTTTGAGTTTCCTGGATGCTTACTCGGGTTACCATCAGATCAAAATGGCAGTTAAGGACCAGGAGAAGACAACTTTTATAACCCCTTTTGGAGTCTTCCGTTATGTGTCCATGCCTTTTGGACTCAAGAGTGCTCAGGCGACTTATCAACGGTGTGTGCAGAATTGCCTCCATAATCAGATTGGGCGTAATGTTCATGCTTATGTGGATGATATCATGGTGAAATCCAGGAAAGCAGAGACACTCATAGCTGATTTGCAGGAAACTTTTGATAACCTGAGGGTTTATAAAATGATGCTCAATCCGGCTAAGTGTGTTTTTGGTGTCCCGGCTGGCAAGCTCTTGGGTTTTCTGGCATCCAACAGGGGCATTGAGGCTAACCCGGAAAAGATCAAGGCTATCACATCCCTGGCTAAACCGGCGTGTATCAATGACGTTCAAAGACTGGCAGGTCGGATTGCAGCGCTAAGCCGGTTTATCAGCCGGTTGGGAGAGAAGGAAATCCCGCTTTATCAGATGATGAAGAAAACAGACAATTTTGTTTGGAGTGATGCTACTGATGCGGCATTTGAGGATTTGAAGAAGCAGTTGGCTGAACCGCCCGTCCTTGCTGCCCCCATTGATAAGGAACCATTGCTGTTATACGTGGCTGCTAATGCCCGGGCTGTCAGCGTGGCTATTGTGGTGGAGCGCAAGGAGGCTAGTAAGGAGTATCCGGTTCAACGGCCGGTTTATTATATCAGTGAGGTGCTTATAGAGTCCAAATAGTGATATCCCCATTGGCATAAGCCGGTGTATGGAGTGTTTATGGCAAGTCGGAAGCTTAAGCAATACTTTCAAGGCCATCCCATCACTGTGGTCAGTTCTGCTCCATTGGGAGACATCATTCAAAACAAGGAGGCAACTGGCCGAGTCGCTAAGTGGGCAATTGAGCTTGAGCCTCATGGGTTGAAATACATGCCTCGCACGGCTATCAAGTCTCAAGCGCTTGTAGACTTCATCAACGACTGGACAGAGTTGCAGGCACCGGAGGACAAACCGGATAATACATACTGGACTATTCACTTTGATGGATCCAGACAATTGGAGGGCTCGAGGGCTGGAGTTGTCCTTACTTCCCCTCGAGGTGACAAATTTTGTTATGTTCTCTGCTTAGTGTTTCCCTGTACTAACAATGCAGCTGAGTATGAGGCTTTGCTCCATGGTCTGCGGATGGCTAAGGAGATGAATTTAATCCGGGTACGTTGCTTTGGTGACTCTGGTTTAGTGGCTCAGCAAGTATCCGGTACGTGGGACTCCAAGGACCCACTCATGGCGGCTTATCGGCGAGAGGTGGACGTTATCGCTGGTCATTTTAAAGGTTATCAAGTCGAGCACATTGATCGGCGCAAAAATGAAGCGGCAGATGCTTTAAGCCGACTTGGGTCCCAGCATAAACCGGTGCCGCCTAATGTTTTTCTGGATGTGTTGCATAATCCTTTGGTCAAGGTGCCAACGGAGGAGGATCTGGCGATTCCTGATCCGGAGGCTCAACTGGTGGCGGTTCTTCATGCTATCCCTGATTGGACGTTGCCGTACCTAGCGTACATGAACCGCGGCGAGTTACCAGAAGATGAAGTTTTAGCCAAGCAGATAATCCGGCATTCTGAGTCCATGGCTATTGTCAATGGCCAGTTGCACCACTGCAGTGTCTCAGGGGCGTTTCAGCGTTGTGTTTCTTCTGAAGAAGGTTGTGAGATCTTGCGTGAAATCCACGAAGGATATTGTGGTCATCATGCCGGTTCAAAGTCCTTGGTGGCTAAGGCTTTCCGGCACGGTTTTTACTGGTTAACAGCTCATGCTAATGCGGAAGATCTGGTCAGAAGGTGTGATGGCTGTCAAAAGTTTGCACGTCGAGCTCATGTTCTGGCCCAGGAGTTGAGAATGATTCCAATTACCTGGCCGTTTGAACTTGGGGGCTGGATATGGTTGGGCCTTTTAAGAGATCCAAGGATAAGAAGACCCACCTCCTGGTGGCGGTTGATAAATTCACCAAGTGGGTGGAGGCAGAACCAGTGAGCAAGTGTGATGCGGCCACGGCGGTTCAGTTCATGAAAAAGGTGATCTTCCGGTTTGGTTTTCCACACATCATTATAACAGATAATGGCACGAATCTCTCCAAGGGAGCTATGGAAGAGTTCTGTCAACGTGAGAATATCCGGTTTGATGTGTCATCGGTAGCCCACCCCCAATCTAATGGTCAAGCGGAGAGAGCTAATCAGGAAATCCTAAAGGGTATCAAGCCCCGGCTCATGGTCCCTTTGAAACGGACGCCGGGTTGTTGGGTGGAGGAGTTGCCTTCTGTTCTATGGAGTATCAACACCACCCCCAATAGATCTGCAGGGTATACACCCTTCTTCATGGTCTATGGAGCAGAAGCAGTTCTCCCAAGTGATATACGTCATGACTCGTCCCGAGTGGTAGCTTACATTGAAGCGGATAATGAACGAGCATGCCAGTATGCCTTGGACCTGTTAGATGAACAACGGGATATTGCGGCAGCTCGCTTGGTGATTTATCAGCAAGACCTGCGGCGTTATCACAGCCGTCGGGTTGAAACCAGGACTTTCCAAGAAGGCGACTTGGTGCTCCGGCTTATCCAAGATCAGACTGACATGCATAAGTATCTCCATCTTGGGAAGGACCCTTTGTGGTCAGCAAGAATTTGAACAACGGGTCATACTACCTCATCGATGTTTGAGAGCAGAAAGACTCACGCAAATCAGAGGAGGAGACTCGCCGGCCGTGGAATATAGCTCATCTTCGGCCTTATTACACCTGAGCGATAGGCTCCTACTATGTATATATTTTCGACAATGTACATATTATGATCAATAAATAAACCGACATCCTTGCTACAAGCAGGACCTGTGCCATTTCTTCCAATATTTCTTGGTTACAAGGGGGCTTCTTCTTATACAGCAATGTCCTATTTGTTCACTAAACCGGCTATCATGCCACAACAAAGCTTGGGAGCTTCTCACCCCAGGGGCCAAAGAGAGTTTTGTTGCTAAGGCACAACTCAAACATAGGCACCCATTGAGCACAACTCACAAAGTTACTTGGGGGCTCCTTGTGCACAACAACAAAGAGTTTGAAAGGACCATTGTAATAGGCTATCAAGCCATGGCTTGGAAGCCTGGTGTATTCACCTAAAACCCCGGGTTAACCTGCCTTCATCAAGTAAGCCACTCCTGTCCAGGTAATCCTGGTATGACCCGCCGAACGTTTGACAAGTCAATCTTATATAGACCCTGAACTTGTCAAAGTTAAAACAACGATTGGTTGATTGGAGGCCCATCTTAAAAGGCTTTGTCAAATGGTTCAACTCAGCGGCCTGGCAGCCCATGAAAAGCCTCGAATTTGGGCCTGGCAGCCCTTCAAAAGCCTCGACTACAAGTTTTTATTTGATTTTGTCTTGTGCAAGTTTTCTCCCCTTTTGATAAGGTTTTCAGTTAAACCGGCATCTCTTGACCCAGCCTGATTATAAGTCGTTACATCAACCCGGTGTTTCTTAACCCGGTGTCGCTTTCAACTATTAGTTGTTTAGCACATAATCAATTATGAACCGACATTTCTTAGCTCAGTCTGGCATCGACTATAAGTCGCCAGGATGTTCATCCGGTGTTTATCATAACCCGGCATGGTTTACTATGCACCAGTACAGCATGGTGGGAGTTATCAACACTCAAGATTTGGGTTATTACCCTTACTACACACGTTGGTAAACCAATGATGTGATTCAATATCACAAGTATGATATATTTCATGTTTTATTGCTTTACAGCCTTGGTTATAAAAACTCTGGTTCTGTATTGGGTATCATAACCCATCCGACGGTAAATTGCCAGGGCAAATGTAAGTTTTTCAAATGCAGAAGGCAGGATTTTATGAAAGTACTAAGGCACATGAGCAAGCATAGCAACAATCATGACGGATTACATAGTGTCATGTAGCAGTGCATGATAGCAGAAGATCAAAGTATTTCGACTAGCCTATTACAAGGCGCTTTGATGCCCAAAACAATAATTGTTTGTTGCCTAGCACGCAATCTGCGAAAATAAAGCCGACTGCCGGATTATGATTCGTCACCAGGTTGACGTGAAGTTGATGGATCATCTCGCCTCGGTTCAACCTCCTCCTCCCCACCCAGTGGCTGGAAGTCAATGGTGGCCCAATCAATCTCGGGTAAAGCTTGGAAGACAGCTTCATTACTTATAAGATTGGACAGTTCAACGTCAGGGGCGTAAGTGTGCTTACTGATTGGCGGGATAAGATTCTGCACTTCTTTCACAGATGCATCAACCCGTTTGTTGTCCACATCATAGTTGGACCGATGGACAGAAAGTCAACTTCTTTGGCCAATCTGCTTGCAAGCGGGCGCATTTCCTTTGTCAAGGTTTTGAGGGCTTCACTATCAAATTCTGACCCGCCTTCCTGTTGGCAAGGATAACCCTTTCTGATATCTTCCGGATCAAGATCATCTATCCAAGCTTTGGCCCAAGTCAGTGCTGATAGAGCGCCAACCCTTGCAGCTGATCGCTTTACCTCCTCTATCTGGGCAGGTGTCATAGATAATTTGGCCAATGTATCCTTGATCAAGGTTGGCGGCGGTTTATTGTATGAGGCTCCGCAGATGACTCATTGAGCACCTGTATACAGTTCTTCTATCAAAGTATAGGCTGCTTTCAACTTCATTCGCATATCCGAGCCCAGATGAGCAACACGACTACCTGCAACGGTTTAAGAATTTACTGTTAAATCGACAACTTCAAAGATGTTTAAGAAAATCTCTTGCAAAGAGTACTTACCAAATATCGCAGAAGTCATAGCATTGACCTGACGCTTCAACCCAGTTAGCTCTTACACACCGGTTTAAGAGCTGCCTCCGCATCCTCAGCCCGTATTAATAGAGTGGCTTTCTCATTTCCCAGTCTGCCCACTCGCTTTTGAAACCATCCTTTAATTTCTCCATGGCAGTTAAAGCGCCCTTCAATTCATCTTTGGCCTTAGAGGTTTCTGCTTGCTGGGATTTGATATTTTCTTGAAGATCGGCGATTTGGGAATCCTTATTGCTCAAGTCAGCCTGCAATAGATAGATAATAAGTTGTTAATATTTTCTCAAAAGTCCCAAGCACATAACAAGTTATACACTTGGCACTTGGGGGCTAATGCGGATTGCGTCTTTTTAACTGATATTTTAAGTCCCAAGGCTCAATACAAGTATTACTCTTGGCACTTGGGGGCTAATGTGTAATTGATCAGAAAAATCAGAGGTGGAGGAATTCAACAAGGACAAGCTGCGCAACAGAAAGTCCCGGTTCATCCTGAAGAGATAAACCGGCCCTTGGGGGCTACACAGTTGAAGTCTTTTTTATCCAAAGTGCCGGTTCATCTTGAAGAGATAAATCGGCCCTTGGGGGCTACAATGGAGTTGATATAAAGTACAAAGAAAATTTTATAAAATGTTTGAATAGAAGTTACCTCATAGCGCTCCTTCATCAAGTTGACTAAAACGGCCTCGTAATCACGACTTGTATACAGGCGGTTTAAGTATCCAGAATGGATGTCTTGAGCACTGAGATGAGCATAACTTGACAGATCAGTCTTCCACTTGCCTTTGCCCACAGCAATAAATTCCTCTTTGGCACTGTGTTTTGATAAAGCGACAGGGTCGCCAGGAGTAGTTTGGCCGAAACCGGTAATCACCACATCATCAGTCTTTCCATCAACAATCTCATCTGCGTTGGACGGTTTGGCAGCGGCTCTTGATGGACTTGGAGGATTAGCAGCTGGACTTGCTGGATCGGTAGCTGGGCTTGGCGGATCAACATGAGGACTAGCCGGATTAACTTCTGGCAGATCAACATAAGTGTCCTGATCTTGTGGCATAGGATCATCTAGAGCAACATCAGCATCTCGATCAGCAGCTTCTGAAGTCCTCTCCGGTTCAAAAGATGGATTCTCCTTAGTGGGAGCACTTAGTTTGGATTTTTTGCTAAGTCAGGCTTTGGCACTGCAAATAACAAACAGAGATTAATATGGTAAACCAGTGCAAGAAAGCAAAGCTAAGATTACTATACTTACCCAGGGACGGTCTTGAGGGGAGGCATCTATGTGGTTGATGAGTCGCCAGAGGATGAATTAGAAGTTACCTGATAATTCGAATCAGATGGATTAAGAGGGTATCGGAAGTAACCCACCAAGGGGTAAGATGTATTATAAGTACAAGGGACCTCTGGACGGTGTTTCTAAACTAGGGTGTCTGGTAAACTGGAGGAAGTGACTTGCTGGCCACTGTGCCGGGTTGTGCGACGAGCTTCAGGGTGCTGCATCTTCAAAGAAAAGTGTGGATCCAAATGAGTGACTGGATGTGAACCTTCACTTTCTGGACTGCGCGACGGAGTTTTCGTACTGGCACAAGATCTGAATTGGAGGAAAGGGAGATTACCTCTACATGGTCAGCACGGCTGGCCTCCGCATCATCCTGATAATGATCATTGTCAATAAGATGAATGAAAAATGAACCAAGGGAGTCAAGCTCTACCTCTGGTTCCGAGTCATCAACATCTTCGGGCGGATGAGAGGACTCAGCGGTTTTCTTCTTTGTTGGCCTCTTTGTGGCCTTGCTCTTAGCACGAGGAGCTCTGGCCGGTTTGTCTTGTGTTTTCACCGGTTTGTCCTGAGTTTTCCTCTTCCAGAATGGATCTTTTTCCTGTAAGGATAAACAGAAGGCTATCAGAAAGTGTTAAAAGGGGGACGGATTAAAAAGCAGAAAGATAAATTCCTACAGCTGGCGGTTTGTTGGAGGCATAAAAGGGATGCAGCCCGGTCTTGCTGCACTCAGATATCGGTTCATCTAGCATCTTTTTGACATACTCAGTGATCTCTTCATTAGTCATCTGTATTTCAGTGTGCCGTTGAGGATCCTTGACATCCCCAGTATATTCGTACATTAATCTGGTGCGACGGCTTAAGGGCAAGTTACCCCATGAAACCCAGCAACGGACAAGCTCAATACCGGTTAAACCATTTGCCATAAGAGCCCGGAGCTTAGAAAGTTGTGGTGCATACATTGTTTGTTATCTGGCAGTAAGCTGTTGAGGCAGTGGATGTTCATTGTTGAGCCGGTAAGCACGATAACCTGACAGAGGATTTTCATCAGCAGGAGTAGTGTTCCGGCAGTAGAACCACGTCTAATTCCAATCCTTGGGGTCACTGTGATGTTTGGCATGAGGAAAATTGACTTCTTTCCTTTTTTGAATCGACACCCCACCAAGTTCAGTATTGGGGCCATCGGTAAATTCAGTACGGCGTTCAAGTGGAAGAAATCTCTGAAAAGTTCAACGGTCGGTTCTTCTTGCAGATAAACTTCACAAGACACTTGGAAATTGCAAATGTTGGACATAGAGTGTGGTCCAATGTCGTGAGGGTGGAGTTGGAAGTTGGCAAGTACATCACGAAAAAAATTGATCCAGGAGGGCTAAACCCTCGGTCCAGATGCTGCATAAACACAACTACCTCTCCATCTTGAGGTTCAGGAGGATTTTCAGTACCCGGGACTCTCCAATGAATGATCTCTTTCTTTGCTAAAACGCCAGTCACAACATACCCAGCAAGTTGCTCTTCTGTAATCCGGGAGGGAACCCAATTGCAAGAGGAGAACTGTTTCGCCATTTCTGATGACAAACTATAAAGGAAGTTCAAATGCCGGTTCACGGTTCAAGATTGATATGCATAAACTGGTGTCAAACGGGGGAATTTAATCAAAGCATGTGTGCACATTAAACCGGATAATGATGTTCAAGTAAAGACGAAGGTTTAAGTGAGGGCTAATGGTACCTGGCGGATTATCATTTTCTACAGGTTAAACCGCCTACAGTGGTATGGAAGAAAACAGATCTGAAAATTGCTAAGTGCTACGCAAACAGGTTTTACAAGATAAGGTTATTATTATGGATCTAGCGAACTTCAAGAAAAGGAAAAATAATCAATGATCTAAAATGGCAACAGCAGCATAGCAAAGGTTCAGATGGGATATGTTCATGAAAGAGGGGATACTATGGCAAGACAAAATAAAACTACAGCTTCGGCCGCAAAGGGAAGATGTCAAGTTTGTCTAGATTCGATGAGACAGTAAGGGAAAGCAAACGAACAAACAATGAACAGTGATGAACACCGTCGAAGGTATGAAACCCTAATGCTGATCTAGGGTTGAAGAAGGAAGGCTTACCGGCTTCACAGGAGCGGCGGAGAAGTGCTGCAGTTCTCTGGTACGATCAGGTTGATGCAGCGGCCAGTGATGATGCAGAGCTTGAAAGTCGAGGGCGGCGGCGGAGCTGTAGGGCTCGGGAGTCGCGAGGAGGAAGAAGAATCACGAAAGGGGAAAGAAAAAGACCTTCCGGTCCTATTTATAAGGCGAATGGATAAGTAAGGCAAACGCAGGAATCGAGGAGCCTGAAACGGAGAATGGAGCACAACCGTCGCCTCGGTTTTCGGAGATCAATTAGTAAAAAGGAAATCTTTATGAGTTTTTTACACAGATGACGTCACGGCGGTTTATGGTGATTTTAGAAGATGACGTCACGGCGATTTACAAGGTCAACACGAAGATGTTCAAATCAGAATTTTTCTAAATTGAAGATTGACATGAACAGGTTCAAACCAATCTGGGCCTAATGTTAGGGATATAACTACCGAGTATAAACCGTCCAGGAGGGGCCAGATTACACTCACAAGGAGTCCTGTATAAGAGCCCATGAAGATGAAGGATATGGCGCTTTAACTATGGAAGCTTAGAGGCCCAGAGCCCAATGGCGGATTAGGGCCCATAGTAGTAAACCGCCATAGATGTATAACTTGTATTGTAAGTTAGGGAAAGGAAGAAACCGAGCCAGACACTTGTATGAGCCGGCCTTGGGATTCTGTAGACCGGCCGGGCGTCAACCTATGTATATAAAGGGACGACCCAGTGGCGGTTCAGGGACAAGAAAAAGAATAGCTCGAGAGATAGGTAAAGCGGATTCGCTCCCTGCTCATCGAGATCAATCAATCCTACAACAACTGGATTGTAGGCTTTTACCTTCACCGCAAGGGGCCGAACTAGTATAAACTTCATGTGTCCTTTGTTCCGCTTTAACCCCTTTAAGCTAATCTCGTTGCGATGGCTCCATGACTAAGTCCTTCCGCTAGGACATCTGATGTGTTAATTCCATGACAGCCTCTTAAAGATCCATGATATCAGTGGGCCAACTAAGGCCCGATATATGTTCCGGCCTGGTAATGGCTAGTGAGCTAATTGGGCCCAAAAAGGCTTGGTCAACATTTTGGCCTGCTGAAGGCCCGTCAACGACTAGTGAAAATTGAGGCCGAACATGCATTTTGGCCTACTAAAGGCCCGTGGTTTCATCTCGGCTGTAACAGGCCAGTACAATATTCAACCTGTTAATGGCCCAACGCTACCTGGGCCAAACTAAGTGCTAGGTCGACAAAAGGCCCAACTAAAATATAGGTGAGTGTAAATTTGGGCCTGGCGCAATGTGTGAAGGCCCCAATCATTCGGGCCCAAGAAAGACGCAGGCCGGCCCAATTGTGGCCCACTAAAAACCAGGCTCGTTAGAGTCGAATGTTTCAGCCCGGTCGACTACATCTGGTTTTTTTTCAGATAGCGAATGATGGCAGTAACTAGTAGGAATTAAGAACAAACCTACTCTATACAATAAAGAAATTATGGCATAGTAACTAAGAATAAACCTACACTATACAATAAAAGACTTAAGGTATATTAACTCCACTGGGCACCGAAGTTCGCCAGCAGTGATCATAAAGCGCAACGAAGAAGCAGATTACAAAAACTGGGCACCATTGCAGCGTAGCAAAATAATACTGAATCGAGACCAGTTCCAAGACAATTCAAGAAAGGTTAGCCTTGTGGGGGAACTACTGCACAAGCTGCTGAGCAAGGCTGTGACACCGGCCTAGCATGTCGGTCATAGCTTCCAGGTGTAGCTGTTTAGCAATGAGGTTCTCATTCGTGTTCTCCGCAATCTTTCCTAGAGATAGGACTTCAAGTCGAAGTTGAGTTGCAGAATTCCTTTCTGCTAGAACTTGGGACTGAAGAAGTCGAACTGATTCAGACAACGAATTTTGTGAGCTTGTCTGACTGTTAGTCTCAAGTAACTTGAACACTGCATCAATACAAGACTTAGGGGTTGTCTCGCTATCTTCAAGATGTTTTGCCTTCTTTGCTGCAATATATGTTGGGTTTGTCTCACAGCCTTCAACAGACTTGTGCATGCCATCAGACATATTACCCTGAAACAAACCAGAGAGATGAGAGGTTTTGCACGTGTATAAACAAAGATGATAACTGTGATGTCAATTCCATCCAATTTCAAATTAGAAAATAAAGAGTAAGTTCAAAATATCAATAGCATAATTTGGCATTGTTCATAATGCGGGGAGCTTCACCACACTATTGGATTACCATGTCAACAAAACAAGCATAGATGAAGGGCAAAGGAAATCATTGTATCTATTTTGGATAATGTGCAGGGCATGTTGTTCATATCATCAGCCACATCAGTAAGATAAAATAGGACATGACAAGGTGCAAACATGGGCTGCTTCACCACACACTGGATTATAGATCCACAAAAACAAGCATACATATAGGGAGTATTAAGTAATGTGCATGGTATGAATAAGGAATTTGGTTTTACAAGTAAAACTTAGAACTTACGGTTCTTGGAACATGCATTTTGGTAGAAGCAGCAAACTAAACAGCAGTAAATGATAGGGAGTATGAGCAAATTAAACAGCAGTTGAGGATAAAGGCTTTAGAAGGACTGACTTACATTAACAGTTAACATCGGCTTTATAATGCCCTTCTCCATGTCAAGGGAAGGATAACTCAAGAATTTCTGCACAGAATCTTCTTCATAAGCATTGCGTGTACACTACATTTTGTAGAGAGTAATTATAGATATGATAATAATGGAAGGGATAGAGGATAATGAAGATAAGATGCAGATTGATGCTACATAATCAACTACCAATCCCTGGAAGTACAAGTGTTACAGGACAAAATGTACTGACAAGAGCAATGGGCTACATTTCTGCACTGGCATTGTCTGTGTATTCTACTTGTTGGTAAGATTAAATATAGATTTGATCTTTTTTAGTAAATGGTGGGCGAGGGAGATAAGATGCGGAATGCTACAAAATGAACCAATCCCTCTTCCCATAATACAAGAGTGTTTTGAACACTGGTGTACTGTACAAAACGTTCTTATATTATGGGACGGAGGGAGTAGATGTTAATGTAAGTACAGTGATAGACCATGTTCAGTCCTTACAAGAGGACTGCAGAGCTAAACCTCTTCAAAAGCATTGGGTTGATTCTAAATTTACGTAAGAGTCCATAAGGATCTTATAATGTCCACCAAATGGATGATTGCGAGGCTAACATGTGCAGTGATGCTACATAATCAAATAGCTATGAAAGTAAGTATGTTCATATAGGGAAAGAGGTACTCACAAGAGCAATGCAGTGTGTTGTATAGTTGCGAGATTTTGTGGTCCCTTGAGAACGAATGTTCTTCTGGTAGCAGTTTTCGTACAAGTGAGACATTAAGGCAAATGCAGAAATGTAGTTCAAATTGTGATGTGATATCATAGACAGTACCTTACGCTGCAGCCGAGACCAATGTGTAACAAGATTATTCCAATCACCGTCGGATAAATGTAGCACCGGAGACTTTACAGAAATTTCGTTCAGAGGCTTGCCATCGATGTGCGCTTGCCTCAGGTAGGAACGATACTTCATCAACGAGTGCTTGAAAAGCACAACCAACCCTTCCTCGTCATCACAATCTAGTTTGCTCCTCGCCTATTTAAAAGAATGAAATCTTGTGTCTTCTGTCAGCAGAAACATATGCAGTAATGACCATGAATAACATTAGTACATTACTTACGCGTAAGTTGCGGAGGAAGACTGGAAATTGTTCTGTGTCTGCGGTATAATCTTTCCATGAAGGAAAGATGCGCACAAAGTTCCTGACAACAACATAAGCTTCATCTTCTAAACTGGGAAGAAATGGAACAGGGGTCCTATTTACTGCAATTGAGGCTCTCTCTGGTTCGAAAAGGGATTTGGCAACTGGATTTGGTGTACTCTTTGCTGGAATGGGGGGTTTTGCATCATACAGCCGGTGCTATGTCAACTGGCATAATCATACTGTTTGCTGCAGTTGGGGTCTGCTGAGTTGGGGCATCAGAAATGACCAGTGTAGTAGGGCTAGAGTCTGCTAGAGTTGGGGTGTTTTGTGGGTCAGGTGATACTTCAACTACACCTAATGGGCTATTTGATTTATCAGGTGCCACTACCTTTTCCAAATACTTTGCTTGTGCTCCTCCATGATCAGCAATCGCCCTCTTCCTTTTGAACGTCTGATACACAAGAACAACATTTGAATGGATAAATATGGTATGATGACAGATGGAATATGTACTGAAAATGGATAGGCAGGGCGTATTCACATACACGATGTGTAAACTAAGCTAATGGCAGTTCAACAAAGTAGAAGCAATGCAAAGCAGCAGTTGCAAGATATGTGCGAGCAATGTAACCTTAGAAAGTTAGAGCAAGTACCTTGATGGGTGAATAAGATAGGGCATCTTCCTCTGACACCTCCACTAGGGAGCTACATTGACTTAGGTCTCCCTCTAGCTCAGAATCACTGTTAGGATCATATTCTGAGCATGAATTTGTAGGTGGAGAGCGTTTGCATTGCATTGCATCCAGACTTGATTTCAGTCCCTTAATGCCAAGTTTGACAGCCATGGCATTGTTCTGCTTTATTCTTTTCATGCGCGCAAGCTCATAATCATTATGATGCTGTTCAGAATCTGAGATTCATGAAAACATAAAAAGTAGTCAGATTATCTATGGAATGCATTGCGGATTCAACTCGAAGAGTGTCTCCCTATAAACCCCTGCATATGCAAAGTTCACCCCCAACAGTGCTGACCAGACCACACACAGAAATACAAACCCCTTATGTCTCTATAACAGGCAGGCACACATTTCAAAACTGAAGTAGGAACATTAGAATCATATGAAATTCGTATTTGAACAAATAAACTTAGCAATTATGAGTGGCATAATGTTTAGCTTCAAGGGTGGAGTGTTGCTAGTGCGACACAAAGCAAGTAGGCAGATTGTATTCCATGTAAAAGATCGAAACCTATGTAAAAGCTGGAAATGACACTTTCTTTCTATACAATGCAATGTTCATTGCCCACACATGATGGAAGAGATCACATAGAGAAATACTATTCACTCATGTCTACGGTTCTAGTATTTAGAAACAGGGTGGTCCACCCTAAAAGAATATTGACAACAAATATGACAAGGCAAGCATAGATGTAGTGAATCAATCATTTACTTGTGAGCTTACTAGGACAAGTATGCAGAATTGTAACTGCAGTAAGAGACCATCCAAAATCTGAATGAAGAAGTTTGTCTAGCACTTATTGTTTGCAACTAATCGACATGAATAATTGGATATTATACCGACTGAGTAAGAAAGACAAGTAAAATTGTCAACAAACCTGGCTTGCAGTAGTAATCTGGGTCAATGTCACTATGACCAACAATCCAAAATGACTAGTGTCTGTTCCGAGGGCCGAAATTTTGAAAACCCTGTGAACTTTAGAGGTACTAAAGATTACCGAAATACATTTGAACCATTAAGTGCAGGTAGCACTGAGCACACAACAAATCCTAATGACAGTCATGCCTAATGAGTAATGAATCAATTAGAAAATGGGTGATGAGGAGTGGCTGTCGAGTGTTGAGGACGTATCTCAGGATAAATTCGGTTGGCTTGGTGGGTGCTGCACGCCTGAGCACCGAACAGACTGGGAAGGTAGGCACGGCGGCGCGCCCGGGAAGCGGTGACGCTGTTGGGCGAGCGGTTCCTGGCCTCCTGTTAGTCCGGCGTCTCCTCCTAGAGTCATGCCGTCTGGGGACGGCAAGTTGCCAGCGAGGCAGGCGGCTGGGGGCGAGTAGAGATCGGAAGCACGCAGCAGAATAGAGGGGAATTGGGGCCTGAGATGACCCAAAATCCTAGGGTGGGCCGGCCCACCATGGGCACCCTGTAGAGATACACACCCGAGCGGCGAAAATGCATTTTCGAAACTAATATAGGAACATTTAGCTGATCAATTAAACAACTCTGTTTTAATAATATCAGATTCGTATTTGAACAACTAAGCTTGTTTAACTTGATGGGTGGAGCAGTGTTATTATGACACGAAGCACGTATTCTGATCGTATAGTGATCATAAAAGGGGAAACTCTAAGCATATTTTTTTTTAGCAAAAGAGGGTTTCCCCTCCGATTTCTATTAAAGAAACCACCACGGAACCAACATGAATAATTAAACCCTAAGCATGATCAATTAAACCATATTATGGTTGTGCCATGGCAGATTTGAAGCTGCAAACCGGAGAAATGATATTTACCATCCATTTTTTGCTTCGAACTAAGAACTAAATTTTAAGAGCTGAAAAGAAAGTAGAGTAACCAAGTTAAGATCTACTTTCTGGTTGAGATCAAAAAGTTGAGGAGATATGAAGTACCACCTCTCTTGCGGCACCGTGTAGGCATCGGGGGTGCGATGGCTGTCGGTGGCGTTGAAGCAGATCTGTGACGGTAGACGGGTGCATCGGGGGATAAGTCCCGTTGCGGTGGAAGAGAAGGTTGTGTGAGCGGCCCCGGCAAAGAGGACGACGGCGCCGATGAAGCGAGAGGACGTGATGCAAGGCTATTGGTCCGTTGCCATGGATGAGAAACATCCATCTCTAGCAGTGGACGACGCGGTCTTGGTAGGCGCTCCAGCATGGTGGAGGACGGTGGCGATGAATGTGGTGGAGGACGGCGGCAAGATGGATGGGGTGGCGAACGGAGGCTGGTGTGGGATGGGGTATTCTAGCGTGGACGGTGTATGAATGGGAAAATGGAGGGAGAGGTACGGGGAACCATGTTTTTGGGACGCGCATGTCTGAAATATGGGAAAGTTATGAACTTAGCCCCCGTTTAAAATTTGGACGTCTCGTCGGTTGGGGATAGGACGGTAATCTCGCATCTCACCAATATTTGCCCAGAGCCATTTCGGGCAAGGAGAGGGTGGTTGGCGCCCATGGTTGGCGCCCATGGTGTATGAACAGGGCTGATAGGTAGGGCGGTTGTGTCACGTCTGAGTGAAGTTACAAACCTGCCCCTATTGAAAATATTTGCCTACATCGATTTCGGCCGAGTCGAGTTTGTTTTGCTGCCCACCGTGTATGAATGGGGAATGGAGGGAGAAACAAAGGTCTTCCGGACAAGCTTGAATCAAATGTGTTTTGCCGCCCATGTTTGACGCCCACCGTGTCGGAATGGGCTCAGAGGCGGTCGTGTCACGTCTATTTGAAGTTACTAACCTACCCATATTTAGAGCAGTGGAAATCATGCCGATGGATTGTCCGTGTAATGGGTAGACAGTAATTTCCACCTCCCAAACACTTGGCTTCAGGCAGCCGACGTGGGAGTGGACATTTTGCCGCTTCTTTCGAATTTTGGGACAATAAGCATCCACGTTTACCCTAGCAACTAAATTCGAATCTATTTTGTATTCCTATATGAATCTTTATAAATCATTCTATGTGTTTTTATATATCTTCAAAAGGACGACAAATATGTATTCCACTGTCATATATGAATATGGTTTACAAATGCTGATACTCAAATTCAGAAGCTAGAATCCAGTTTAAGGAGAACTCGAATATTTGGAACACTTCATGTCCAACTCAAATGTCACACGCAGCATAATGTGTACAACACTTCATGTCCAACTCAAATGTCACACGCAACATAATGTGTACTCCCATTTAGATATGTACACAAGTGATGCATCAAGATTCGAATATGGAGACAATCAACCAAGAATGTACAGAACTAACAGACATATAAACACTTATAGAGTATATGGATCAATAATATCAACTAACATACATAAGCCAGGCTGTTGTACTTTTTTTTGCTACAGCAGCATCCTTTTTTTAGCCAGCATCTTGGCCCTTTCCGATGCGTGCCACTTATGGTCCATCTATACTTCTATCAGTGCTGAATGCACATTCAGCCTGATTGGCATATTTGTAGGTCTGCCACAACAATCCAAATGAAATGTCTCCGAGTCTTATCAATTAATAAAAACTTGTGCTCAAATAAAATTACAAACCAAAAAACAAAACAAAAAACAATTATTACATGATTTCTAAAACAAATGGTTTGATTTATTACATGAACAAACAACACAAAGATTATTCAATGATGGAAAGAATGTTTCACCTATTAGTTACCAAGTGGGAATTTAATTTCCTTTTTTCCTTCAGGACCTTAAAAATGTGGTCAGTCTCAGCTTGCTTTGTTTTGAAATCCACCAAATATTTAATGGTTGTCTTGAGTACTTCTTATGATTGTGTTGTTTGCTTCCTCAACATGTGAACTTCATCTCTAAGTGCCTAAGCAGAATCTCTTTCTACCACTAGTTTAGCCTCTAGAGCATCAGCAGTTGGCAATTAATAATGCATGATTGGGCTGGTGCCACTGTTGTGGGATGATGCAACGTCCATGGGGACCTCGCTCTTTGATCTTGGGCTAACCTGTTTTGCCATTAAAGTTTCGATTGGATTCAGAAAAGTTGAAGTTAGCAAAACATCTCAACTAGGAGTTATAACAGCAAACCAGTTAAACAAACAAGGAATTAAAGAGTTTCAATTGAATGCTAAAAAATAGTTATTAACATCATTGTAACTCGCTGTTGCAGCAGCAAAGCAGTTAAACAAACAAGTAGATATTTAAGTTAATGCAAACAGGTAATTCTTAACAGTAAGTATCAAACACATAGATAGGCGCAGTCTACAATAGGATTAACAGGCTGTGGCATTATGTAATCAGTAGCAAACTAAATTAAGCCAAGCAACGTAATTGAACAATTTTACAATAAGTGGCTAACTAAAATTGCGAGAAGCAGGTAACTAAACTTATGCTAGTTCTTTGTACAGGCACACTGCAACTTCTTTTTCGCTTACAAGGTTGTACGAAGGAGTCAATGGCATCAATTGCTTGGATACGCAGTCCCAATACTTCTTTCTTCCCACACTGTATTGGTAAGTGGAATGGTTAATCTGGTAAGATGGTGCGTCCTTGATATGTTATATAAGGACGTGTAGTCAGACTAGTTGTAGCCAGACACATCACACTGGCTTTTACTGTATATTTCATGCGATTACTTTTGGCATATCGAGATCTAAGCAATCTACAATAGGATGAAAAGACTGGCATTCTTCACATTACTGGCGAACTCAGTTCATAGAAACAAGCAATTCAACCATTCTGTGGGTAACTCAAAAGCGCCACTGGAATATTTTTCGCTACCCAATCATACACGCAAAAAGGGGCGACGCCACCATAGGGGCTCGTATGGGCGGCCGCCTCAGGTGGCTGGAAATTGTGCACCTAGTTTGAGTCGTCCAGGTTGGCCCAGGCTAGTTTTGTTCATCCCAACGCACAAGCAGGCAATGTAAAAGATGAAGAAAAATGTTTCAATTTGGATGGGCCAATAACATAAGTGCAAGGCAGGCCCTATAGCAGGCTCGCGGCCCCAACGGGCGCCTCCCATATCGATCGACAACAGGAAAAATCCCAATTCATTCGCTCCAGCCTCCAGTCTGGTTCGCTCCTGACCTAGCCGCCGTTGGACAGACCGACACAGCACTTCCTCGCGCCCTCGTTGGAGGGTGGTCGCCGGGCTTCAAGCGAACGGAGGACAAGAAGATGAAGATCAAATCCTGGGTGTAGCCTGCGTGGGAGGCAACAGCGGCAGCACGGGCATGGCATCGAGCTTGCGCAAACGGACAGTCGCAGCTTGCAAGAGTAGCATGCGCAACAAGCAGGTACATCACATCCCTGATTATATCTAATTCAACTCTTTAATTTCTGGCCAATAGTTAAACCTGACGATGTTGTAAAACTGCTTGTATGTAAGGAATCTATGAGAAAATGAAACCAATTTCTATTTATTTTATAACTCCCCCAATCAATACTGAACTGACTGAATCTGATGTATCTAATCAAGTTTCCGATGCAAACATACAAGCTCATGTTGTTCTTGAGCCTGAAGTGTCTAATGAAGAGACTGCTAATGAAGGATTTGATGCAAACATTTTACATGCTCCTGGTGATGAACATATAGTGTCTAATGAGGGATCTAATGCAAGCATTTTGCAAGCTCATTGAAGGATTTAGTGTCTAATGATGTTCTGCTATGTTGAGAGAGACAGAGATTTGCAGGCATTGATGACAACCAAATTATAGTGCATTTTCATAGCTTGAGGAAACGTCGAGGCCATCTACCAGAAATTCCTCGTATCATGACAACATAGAATAAATACTTTTCTAATCTGTTGTTTGAAACAATTGGCATACTTGTGCAGGATAGATATATTGATATGCAGTTTGTGCACTGGTTATAGGTGCAATTACACTTCGATATTTTCCGCCAGAGAACGAATAATTCAAGCAGGTATAGACCATGTTGTAGTCCTTGTACACCACGTTGCATTTTGTGTTTTTGGTGCTTGCATCATTTAGTGTTTATAATCTGAACTACTTTGGATCATTAGCTGGTTTTCAAACTGCATGTAGCTTCACATTTCTCAAGTTATGTTGATTTCTGGAGTGCAAGTGCCTTCGTATTTTTTAAGTTAAATGTTCGCCCCTGGTAACTTGAATTCGTGGATCCGCCACTGCACACAAATCATACACGAATGCCAGTATGAATTAAATGAAATGAAGGGACTTACGCTAGCTTGTTGTACAGGTTCACTACAGCTCTGCTTGCGCTTGGGATGTTCCATGTACAAGTCCATGTTACCACTTGCTTGGATGTGCAGGCCTTGTGCTCCTTGCATCCCCCTATGCATTTTTGACACGGCGAATGGTTGATCAAATAAGAGGAATCGACCTTGATGTTGTACAGGAGGACAGATACTTACAAGGTTATACGGGTGTGCAGGATGTGTACCAGATCCCGTAGCGCAGTCATGCTTCACTAAAAAATGGATTTGCTTGTTTCATATGATATCTCCAGAAGAAATAAGAGTTAAAGTCAGAGTTGCATAGGCGTGTAAGCTAAGAGAGCAGTGAAAGGATATCTAAACATCATCGAAATAGTGCACAAGGGAGTGATGTGTGGATACCTAGTTCGGGCTGGCGTTTGGGCATGCTCGCCTAGCTAGAGTGCGGGTCACTTCAGAGCCGTTGAGGGTGATGCGCTGGCATTGGTTGGCCGCACACGGATGTAGATCTTGAGTGGCAGCGGAGCGGTACGATGCGGTGGACGAGACCGTTGGTGAAGCCCCAACGGCCTTGGGGGCGGAGGTGTGACGATGTGCTCGGTGAAGTAGCCCCGGTGAGCTAGGAGACGGCGTTGGTGAAGCGCACCTGATGCAGTGGAACTCGGTGTCTGTGAGGCATGTCGGTTGCGGCGGCCGACATTGTCGGTGGACCACCTGGTGCGGTGGACGAGGGCGTAGATGAGGTTGCTCCGGCGTGGTGGTGAAGCGCGACGGTCGTCTTCGTCGTCGTCGTCCGGCACAAAGGTGGGGAAAGAGACGAGACGAGGGGCAGTTCGAACTTTGCTTGGGTTGGCGGAGAATTAGGGATTTGAGCAATCTAGGCGCGGAAGGGGACGGTGGAGAAGAGAGATTTTGCTGGGCTGGAATTGGGGCCGCCAGATATTTCAATCCGAAACGTGGAAGCGCGAACTTATTTTGTTGTCGTC
>NC_041387.1:237068729-237154921 GCF_002162155.2 Triticum dicoccoides | reverse complement strand
TTGTCGTCCTTTGGGGAGGTGGGGGGAGTGGTGGAGGGAGGGAGGGGGTGGGTGGCTGGGTGCTACGCGTCCGTCTGACACACGCGACCACCCCCGACAGGACTATGCTTCGGTGCCTTAAGGCACCGAAGCAGCGTCCACCCTGACACGACCCTGGTCTGCCTGGTGCGCCTACATTTGTAGGTATAATCATATAGATTTGAGCAAAGATGTGTAGCCCCCAAGGGCCGGCTCAGTAAGATAATATTGAGCTGGGACTTGATATATACTTCAATGAAAATAACATCATATGATGTAACCCCCATCATGGGACTTGAATCCACGTCCACAAGGTTAAGAGCCTTGTGCTGTACCAATTGAGCAGTGGACCCTTCAATATAATGAATAAAAAGCTTTGTACCTTCAATTGTTGACAGGAGCAATTGGTAGCCCCCAAGGGTCGACTCATTATAATGTGATGAGTCGGGTCTTCAATAATATGAGCAAAAAATTACTTTGCATTAGCCCCCAAGTGTCATGGTGCCTGCTTGCAGCGACATGAGACTTGCATATTTGATGTAATCGCAACTTTAAATAATGTAGCCCCCAAGTGTCGGGTCGTAAGCCTGCAGCAACTCGGGACTATTCCTTCAATTGTAGAAAAAATCATATCTATTGATAATATGATAGCCATTGTGCTAAAGTGACTTTATAAACCTCAATAATACCGGTTATTAATAACCATGATAAAATCCAGCCATGTTGGCTATTCAAGATAATATAATCCGGTATGAAAACCTTATTCGTTCAGTATCATAATGAAAATTCAGCCAAGTTTGGCTATTTAAATAATATAACCCAATGATTTATAAGCGCATGATTCCAATGGCGCAATCCAAATATATACTGGCGACTTATAGTCCCAAGCCAGGCCGGTTTAATAAACACCGGATAATTTTTCATCATATACTGGCGACTTATCGTCTTAAAGCCAGGCGGGTTTAACAAACACCAGATAATTTATCATCATACTGGCGACACATAGTCGAAAGCCAGGCCGGTTTAATAAACGTCAGTGATTTATAATCATGCTTTATTCAACCTGTTTCTGCATACAACAAGTTTAAAGTGTCCTGGCGGTTTACCGCCGGACGGGTCATAATGCCCAACATATAACCTGGGTTTATAACCAAGGTTGCACTTAAGAATAATCAAATATGAAATATATCATACCTGTGATATTGAATCACATTGCTGGTTTTACCAACTTTTTGTAGTAAGAGTGATAACCCCAATCTTGAGTAATGATAACTCCTTTCATACTGTGCCGGTTGATGATAAACCGTACCGGGTTGTGATAAACACCGGTTTAACCATATATAATACTGGCGACTCGTAGTCAAACCAGACCGGGCTGATAGTCTTCAGATTATAACTTGATCCTGTATTGACAACTTCTAATTGAAAGTCAAGCCGGGTTAATGAACGCCGGTTTACTCCATAATAGGATGGTAATAGAAAATCAAACCGGGCAGATGGCCTCCGGATTAAGATTTGACCGTGTTCCGTCAATTTGTAATTGACAGTTGAACCGGATTAAAACGTTGTCGCAACAAAAATCGAATAATAGTTATGAAAAAAATGGAAGCAAAGGCAATGATAAAATCGTTTGCAAAAAAGGAGGCTTTACTGAGCCGATCAGATGGTGTTAGCATGGTCGGACACGACCAAGCTCCCAATAGGTGTAGCTATGGTTCAAGTTAGCCAGGTCCCCAACTGAAACCGTGGCATTATGCCGATCAAGTGGCGTGGCAATGGTTCGGGTTCGACCAAGTCCCCAAGTGACTCTGTGGCCTTAGGCCGATCAAGAGGCGTGACTGGTTCAGACTTGACCATGTCCCCAAGTGATCTGGTGGCTTTCGCCTATCAAGAGGTGTTGCATTGGTTCGGACACGACCAAGCCCCCAAGTGACATAACATGGTGCTTTGAAAAGCTAACCCAAGAGGTAAACCAGAGGCCGCTTTAAGACAGAACCTTCGTGTAACCACGCATGATGTAAAAAAGAACAGAGACCCCGCTTTATGAAGCAGAAGCCCCCACGTGATCAATAATATGTTAGGCCAATAAGGTAGGATACCCATGTTTGAACCGCGCATCATGGCAGCAGGTCCTCTTCGGTAATTTTTAACTTTTTTGCAAGAGATAAATTCTTCTTGAACCGGGATCTTGAACCGGATATTGAGAGCTTCAAAGCTTTGTGGGAGACATCTTTCCCTTGACCCGGATTTTAAACCGGAATCTTCATTTTCAGCCGGAATTTTTCTGACGGTCTTTAAACTCGAACTTGCGAGAAGTTAATTCCTTTTTGAACCGGACATTGTTAAACCGGATTTGGGCGCTTCAGAGCTTTGTGGGAGAACAGATTTCCCTTGAACCGGATTGTAAACCAGATATTTGAGAGCTTCCATGAGACTGACTTCCCTTGAGCCGGATTTTAAACCGGAATCCTTTCTGATGACCAGGATCTTCTTCATTGAGCCGGGATTTTGTAACTGTCATATACTTTCTAAGCCGGAAATTTTCTGACGGCCTTCAAATAACAGTAGCCTCCTGGACCGGGTTATCTTTCCCTCCATCGTCCTGGGGTTCTTAAATTTGCTGAAACTAGAAAGATTTGCTGAGTCATGTCATTGTAGCCCCCGAGTCTCAAGGTGACTCGAGGAGTTGGCTTGAAACTCTTCATATTTGACCATGATATAAACCGACATAACTTGTATATCATTGGTGTTGATAGCACGATGTAAATCCACAGAAGGTTGAGGTGACTGCGGCGGGTTATAAATGATCCCGTATGAGCCGTGTCAGCAACTCGGCCAATAGTTCCTTCCAACTGGCGATTTGAAGTTAACCAAACTGTAGTGGCGGCGACTTGTGCGCCTGCCCATTGAGCCATCCAGTGCAAACGGCGGTTGATAGTATATGATAATTTGCCTCCTTTTTGTTGAAAGAAAACCGGGCTACCCAAGCTGTGACTTGCTCATACTCAATAAACAGCTCATGCAGACAGGTGCGGCCCGGTATGTTGATGTAGACCAGGCCACGAGAGACGGACAACAAAAACGACCGCAACATCAGAGGCAGCTCGGATAGATGAGTCGGCCGTGGCATTGTAAACCGGTGCGGACGGGGAAGATCGGCACCGGTGTCGTAAACCGGCACGGACGGGCGAGTTAATCGCGTCGTTTTGATGTAGTGAACAATTGTCCTGCATCAACAACATTGCAGACCAAGGCAAAGATAAACTGCTTTTTGACAAAAATAATATGTGCCAATAAAATATATTTAAAATGGATATCACCTGATGTGCCAGGCCAGAAATAATCCGCCATGAAGTTGATGATCACTAGGTTAAGTTGAAATCACTCACGAGTGAGTCGGCCGTGGGAGCAGACAGATGAGCCGGGTGCGGCGTTGTAAGCCGGCAGGGACGGGTGAGTCAATCGTAGGCGCAGTAAGCTGCATGGACGGCGAGTCGATCTCGAGCATGGTCCCAACGAGCTGACGTAAACCGGGCCACAAGGGTGGCGACTTGTGCATGTTCATTCACCGGGCGGTATGACACAGACGAAACGCGGTGCAGAACGCTGCTATCGCATGCTCCGTACCCATAATATAATACCTCATTAGTAATGAACAATTGTCCTGCATCAAAAATATCGCAAGGCAAAGTAATTGTTCACACAAAAATTAATATGTGCTGAAATAAACCGGACGGATATCACCTGATTCATCTGGACGACAGATGATCCGTACGCAGGGTAGGAGTTAACTTAGATTTATGAGTCACCAGCACTTCTTCCCTCTTTTTCTATCTTGATAGTGGCTCTTGACCTCTTCGTGAGAAGTAGCACTTGAAGACGAAGCAGTAGTTGGCCTCCTTTTTTTTAGCTGCACGTAACATGTACACAGTGCAGATGCATGCCAGTATTTTCTTTCTTGCTCTTCACGTGGAGCGTCTTATTGTTCTTGAAGCAGTAGTAGTGGTGCGCGGCAGCTCCAGCTTGTACGGCTCGGGGATCCACGAGGAGAGCGTTTCAGACATAGAGCCAATCCGGCAGATGAACAAGTCCAGGCCTCCAAGTAGAAAAAATATTATAATGGAGCAGCTAGCGTTGGCAACTTGATCGATTGATGTAGATGTACCCCGACGCGACAAGTGCGGCTCAGGGAGGCAAAGTGAGACAGCGACTCGGACGGGAGACGGGGCGCGGCAGCGACCCGGACGGGAGGCAGGGTCCAGACCAGCCACAGGTCGTGGCCGGCTTGGGCTGCAGCTGGCCCGGGCGGCCGCGTCTCGGAGACGGCGGCTTCTCAGCCGAGACCGAGAGGGAGCGTTTCGGCGATTTTGAACCAGATGCGGAGACGAGTCCCTGGCTTCATCCACGCGTGTACTACCTCAAATATTCCTTTGCAGTTGTATCTGTTGTCCTTGGATCAATGCACCGAAAACTTGCATGCGGCGGCGCACATGATAGAACCCTAATTTCCGTTGAATTAATCTCGCATAAACTATAAACTGGACTGATGACTTGAGGCTGACCCAGCTCCTTCCAAACCGGCTCTTCTTCATCCGGAAACTTGCGGACTTCTTGAAACCCTAGAAGAGATCCCTTCAAGAACTCAACACCACCGTGTGCATGCCCCACGGTGGGCGCCAACTGTCGTGGAATTGTCACGGCAGATGTCCTTAGTGTCAGGACTTAGTCGCGAGGCCAACGCATCTATGCGGTAGCTTGAGAGGGGTTGATCAGGACGAGAGACGCAACAGACAAGACAAGGATTTAGATAGCTTCGGGCCCCGGGAAACATCATCCGGAATAGCCCTACATGTTGTTTGAGGCTAGGTCTCATTATGCTCATCGAGAGTCGCCGCATAAGCCGGCTCCCCCTTTGTGTCTAGCTCTAGATATTGATTATTATTCCCTCCTTGGGGAGCACTGCCCCTCCTTATATAAGTTAGAGGGGCGGGTTACATGTGGAGTCCTAGTAGGACTAGGACTAGTCTATCTTCTCTTACAAGTTAAATACAAGTCCGGGTCTTGCTTCCTCATAAAGGAAATATTTGTCATCGCTTTCCTCTGAAGCCGGCCCATCATAACGTGAGCCGGCCTTCTGGGCTTTGGGCCTTGTTGTCCATCTGACCCGCCCGCCGGGTTACTAATGAGTCGGTAATATTTGGCGGGTTATCTGTGAATCGCCAAGCTCCAGGCGGGTCACCAGTGAGTTACCAAGTCCGGCCGGGTCTTCTGGTGAATCGCCAAGTCCGGCCGGGTCATAACTCCGGCCGGGTCATACCATGGGGTATATCCCCGACAGGTATAAGAGATAAATAAAAGAGCAAACTAAAGTAAATATAAATAAATTGCAGCAAGGTATTTTTGGGTTTTTGGGTTTATAGATCTGAAAATATATGATGGAAAATAGACCCGGGGGCCATAGGTTTCACTAGAGGCTTCTCTATTGAAGATAGCATACGGTGGGTAAACAAATTAGTGTTGAGAAATTGATAGAAAAGCGCATAAATATGACGATATCCAAGGCAATGATCATGTATATAGGCATCACATCTGTGACAAGTAGACCGAAATGATTCTGCATCTACTACTATTACTCCACACATCAACCGACTCCTGCCTGCATCTAGAGTATAAAGTTCATAAGAACAGAGCAATGCTTTAAGTAAGATGACATGATGTAGAGGGATAAACTCAAGCAATATGATATAAACCCCATCTTTTTATCCTTGATGGCAACAATTCAATACGTGCCTCGCTACCCCTTCTGTCACTGGGTGAGGACACCACAAGATTGAACCCAAAACTAAGCACCTCTCCCATTGGAAGAAAAACTAATATAGTTGGCCAAACCAAACCGATAGTTCGAAGAGAAATACAAAGATATCTTAATCATGCATAAAAGAGTTCAGAGAAGACTCGAAAATATTCATAGATAATGTAATCATAAATCCACAATTCATCGGATATCAACAAACGCGCCGCAAAAGAAGATTACATCGAATAGAATTCCAAGAACATCGAGGAGAACATTGTATTGAAGATCAAAGAGAGAGAAGAAGCCATCTAGCTACTAGATATGGACCAGTAGGTCTGTGGTAAACTACTCACGCATCGTCGGAAGGGCAGCAAGGTTGATGTAGAGGCGCTCTGTGATCGAATTCCCCTCGGACGAAGTGTCAGAAAAGGCCCCAAGATGGGATCTCACGGGAACAGAGGCTTGCGGCCAAGTTGTCAGAATCGTGATTTTGAATCGGATCGGAGCTCCGATGGTAGGATCGCGAATCGTAGAATCTTCACTATCAGGATCGTAGAAATGTAGATTATATGTAGTAAAATCGTAGAATCAAAGGGGTTAGTTTTTGTTCGTAAAGTCGTAGGATCGTATAGCAGAATCGCGATTCTGACAACCTTGCTTGCGGCAGCGGAAAAGTATTTTGGTGGACACTTCTGATGTTCGGGGAATATTTGAGAATATATAGAGCTGGAATTAGGGTTAGGGGACCCACGAGGGGCCCACAAGCCAGGGGCGCCCCCCTTGGGGCGCACCCTAGAGGCTTGTGGCTTCCTCGGGACTCTTCCTTCTCGAGCTCCCAGCCACTGACCCAGAAGAGAAGAAAGCCAAGGCCAAGGACGTGAAGCGCAAAGGAGCAGTCGTGCTCGCAGCAGAGCCAGATACGAAGTGTGGCAGGGACCAGCCAGAGTCGTCCAAGGGAAGCCAGTACTGCGTGTACCACTACCTCCACACACACACAACACCAACGAATGCCAAGAGCTCAGGGCCGTGCAAGAAGGACGTGTCGGTCGACGCCCCGAGTGCAACGATTGAGGCTACGACCGAGGTGGAGGAAGAGTTGGAGGACGATGGGACGACCATGGCCCTCGCCAAGGGTGGCGTGACCGGCCTCGCGAGGACTGCTAGCAGGACCAGCGTCGCGAGGGGTTGGAGGGATCAGCCTCGTGAGGATCGCCCGCAAGGCAACGCAGTCCTTCCTCATCTACCACCACCGCTAAGAAGGAATGACGACCATCATTAGGACAAGGGGGCTGGGGGCTTCCAGGAGCCGCGTGCTATCGCTTCCATCTTGGGCGGTGCCAAGGCCCTAGCCTCTCAGCGCATCTTCAAGCAGTTTGCTCGCGAGGTGAATGCAGTCCTCCCCAAGCTCGAGGCCATGCGCCGTCTCAGGTGGTCCGCGTGAGCCATCATGTTTAGCTCAGCGAATCAACTCAAGTGTGTGGCAACAGCTGATGTCCTCCCAATGCTCTATTCCCCAGTCATTAGCTACGTACAAGTTACCAGGACCCTCATTGACGGCGGCGTGAGACTCAACGTTCTGTCCGTCGATACATTCAACAATCTCCAAGTGCCATATGACCAGCTTCAGCCGACCAAGCCTTTCTCAGGAGTCACTGATTGTTCCACCACCCCAATAGGGCAGGTCCGCCTCCCTGTCACCTTTGACAGCACAAGAACTACCGTACCGAGCTCACCGACTTCGACGTTGCCCACATTCGCTTGTCGTACAATTCCATCCTCGGGTATCCAGCCCTGGCCAAGTTCATGGCAGTGACTCACCATGGATACAATGTCCTGAAGATGCCGGGAAGCGGCGGAGTCATCACAGTCCCTTGCGAAGATAAGGACGTGGTGTGCTCTCTCGAGCGTGCGTTCCAAGCTGCATCAATAGAGGACCCAGACAGCAAGAGAGGGAACCTTCCCCAGGCAGCTCCCAAGAAGAAGAAGACATCACCCAGCTCAAGGCCTCAAGAGGCAGGCACCTCCGGTGGCACAGCGCCAGGATCCGCGCCCGTCCAAGGGGCGCCTCCCTCCGTCGCATAGGAAGGCGTGCTCGGCGCGCTCCTCGGGAATGGCTCGGGGGCTCTCTCCTGGAGGGCCCTTGACTTTGCCAAGATCACGAGGGAGGCGCTCGGGCACCACTTGGAGGCGTGCTTCGCGACACGTTTCCCTCAGGAAGGCGTGAAGCAAGGAGGGCCCAACCCTCAGGAGTTCATCGCCAAGGTCACTCAGGAGCTACAGGAATCAAGAGTCATGCGCGGTCATCGCCGCCTACCCGGCGTAGCTCCTCATTTAGGCGAGGATGGCGGGCTGCACGTCTGCATCGACTACCCAGGGCTCAATCGAGTCACGTCTCAGGAGCGTTTCTGGCCTTCCCGCGCGGGACGCTGCGAGGGTCCACCACACAGCTACGTTCGCATGCCTTTCGGCCTGCCGAACGCGGCTGCTGCTCATCAGCGCCTAATGAGGAGCATTTTGGAGGCTCAGGTGGCCAGGCACTGCGCGTTCTTGGAGGAGATGGAGATGGACCTTGCGGAGCCGCCCGGACCTCCAGAGCCTCCCGAGGCTCAGGGCTCCGAAGGCTCGTGAGGATTGGCTTTCTTCACCACGCGTCGTCAGCTACTCCAACACTCGCTCAGCAATGATATCAGGTGACATCTTTTGAGTTTCATTTTAGCTAGGAGCGCCCTTAGGGCAGCATCATTCCCATGTCACGTGGGTCTGTCCCCGCGGCATGTATCCGTTTTGCTTATGTCTTTAGCTTACCTTGTTGGGAGCGTCCCTCGGGCTGCATCATCCCCAAGCCGCTCGGGCTTGACCCAGTGGCATGTGTCTCTCCTGCATCTATCTAAGTTGATTTGCTCTTTGAAACTAACCTACCTATGATAATCGCCTGCTCGATTGATACCTACCTTTGGAACCGCTCGCTTTGGCACGGCGCTTGTGCATGGGTCCGACCCTGCAACGTCGGCAAATCTGAGTGGTCGAGCTCTGGCCGTGGCATCCCCGCAAGGCGCTACCTCACCAGGCCCTCAGTGCCCTCATCACTCCCTTGGAGCAAACAATGGCTGACCGGCAATCCTAATGGCATTCCCTGTTTTCCTCGTGTTGGTTTACAGGGTCCCTCTAAGTAGTAACATGGGGAAGGCCTTCGCGAGATCTCTCTCTCTCTCACCCGTGCGAACCGCTTGCACGTTAAAATGGGGGCGCTTGAGCATCGCGACTCAGGGGCTCTTACTGGCTCTCCAGCCCTCACCCCCTGGCCTTGTCCACGGCATCGCGACCTGGCATACCAGCGGCAGCTGAGCTCGCTCAAGGGCCGGGACCCGAGGACGTAGAGCACGAAGGAGAGTGCGGGGAAGAGAGGATAAGCTCATAAAAGCCTGACCTAGCAACATCCCAGCTGCCAACACACAGGTCCGGCACCTCGCTAAGGAACGGCTCCAAGCTCTCGAGATAATTCACGCTCCTGGAACAGCTAAGCAACGCGACACCAAACCCTCACCTAATGTCGCTCTGTGACGGTGATGTTGCCTCCCTTTCTCGCCCAGCAGCGGCTGCTTGAGCGCTAAAGGGGACCTCCTGAGCATCGCGCCTCAGGGGCTCTTACTGGACCTCGGGCCGCTCACCTCCTGGCCTTGACCACTGCATCGCGACCTGGCATAGCAGCGACGGCTGAAGCCTGCCTGAGGACCGGGACCTGTCAGCGTAGAGCACCAAGCCCTCGTGAGGTTTGAAAGGGGGAACCGAGCCGAGACACGACAAGCATCTTGCACCACTTCGCGATAAAGATAATATCAACAAAAGATATAGCACACACTTTACATGCCCCTACGGGGTATTTCCTTGATTCCTCGCAGGGAACAAAAAATGCTAATCCTATGGAGCCCTAGCTACACGTGCTTCCATGGCCGATGCAATCATCAACAGTGGCCACGAGTGGCCGACGCCAACCCCATCCAGATCAGCCGCGTCGGCGGCCTGACGCAGCAACTCTGCTCCGGGTGCGGCACGAGCTCGTGGGCTCGTAGATGTCATTGCTCTTCTCCGGAGTCACGAGAAGCTCGGGAGAGTCGCTGGATCCTCCGGCATCTCTGCTGCTACGAGAGGAGTTGCCGAGGAAGCGGGTGGCGGGCCTAGCCCTTGCCACTTCGATGCCTCAGCCGCCTTCCCTGGGGCAGCACTCCAGTCGGCGTCCTTCCGCGTCGAAGACCTTGAAGATCATCAAGGAGGCGCCATCGTATTCGAAATGAATCATGAAGGCGCCCCCTGTTTGGCAGACCCGGGCGATCTCGCCCCATCCTCGGGTCATGTAGACCTTGCCCAGAGCGACAACCTCGACCTTCACTCCGGTCGCGGGGTTGCTGCAGTCGGCGTGCTGCAGCCAGAGCTCAAGAGGCCCCCTCGGTGGCATCTCAAAGGCGAAGGGAGGAGGAAGGCGAATACATGAGCTTGGAGGCATGGCAGCATGAAGCACAAGCTCGCGAGAGGAGTCCGCGGCATGGACTCCATGGGCGACGACACGCACCGCCGTGATTCGTCGGCGTCGCCGGCAGCGCGGGCGGCGCCGCTCGGCGTCCTCTTCCCTAGGGCCCTCAGCCCGGGCATACAAAGGCAGCGGAAACCCAGGTGGTGGACGCTCCTACCAAGGCCTCGACGTCTCCGACCGAGCGACCGTCCCCGACCGCTTCTTCAGCGGGAGCGGGACGGGCCCCTCTCGGGGGGCCTTTCCTTTCTCCTCGGCTGAGAACCGGCGGATCGGCGCCATTGGCGTCAAGATGGAAGAGGAGTGAGGAAGAAGGAGCGGAGCAGGAAGAGATGGACTGCGAGGGATCACGCCATTCCGTACTTATAGTAGAGAGGAGGCCAACCGTCGGCCTCCACGATCGCAGGTAATCATGACTCATTTTGCATGCAGGGACTTGTCAAGTCGGGCAGTTGCCGAGGCAGCGTGGGGAAGAGGAGACGCCCACGTCCAATCAACCGCCACACGGCGCCCAAGGCTGCAAGCTGTTGGGGCCCGCAGCGCTCCGCACTTGCCCCTTCGCTTCTTTTCTAAGCCAAGTACGAGTGTGCCTTGGGTAAAGGGCTACTGTCGGTGTTCTGGGAACGGGGGTCCCCAGACTTGCCTTCCTGCGGCCTGCGGCGTGGCTCAAGTGGTGGCCCGGTATGGCCCATCCTCATCAATTCAAGCTCAAGACCCTCGCCAGGGGCCAAGCCTCGCGGGGCGGACGACGCAAGGCTTCCTCAGGAGCGGCCTCACCAGGAGAGCTCGCGAGGAGGCGGAGAGATCAAGGCAAGGGTACCTCATGAGGTGCTCGTGACGCAAGCCATGACGATCGAGACCAGGCGGGCGCCCGCCTACGCAGTGTCCTTGTTTCCTCTTTGGTGCAAAGGTGGCAAGCACAGGTGCGGAGTACCGAGGCACCAAGCAAAGGTTTCCATTTCGTTGCAACGAGACCAAGACCAGCAGAGCGGCAGGACGGAGGTCACCGTGGAGCCCAAGACGGCGTCATCGCCAGTGCCTTTGGCAGCCGAAGACCAACTTTAGTCAGGATAACTTGTACTAGATGTTCCCCTTCAAAATGGTCGTTGTTGGCGCCCTTCCCGCTCAATATTTGGGAAGAGGACTAGGGCCTCTATATATAGGGATAGCCACTATCGTAGAAGGGCAACTAATCAAGGGAAACTGACCAAGGGCATCTGATCCAGAGCTGATCAAACCCTTTACAAGTAAAACCACCACCACAAGAACACCTCTCGCGAGGTTGTTCTTCCGTTGTACTGTTCATCATCAGTCCCTGAGGCAATCCACCATACCACACACTGGAGTAGTGTATTACACCACAACGATGGCCCGAACCAGTATAAATCTTGTGTCCCTCGTGTTGTTCATCGTTTAGCTTAGATTCTCAGTGAGGCATTCGGACGTGGATCGGTAGGGGGAAGATCTTCGCGCGCACCCCAGAGTTTGAACCTTAAGGGTTTTGCCGGAACCCAATATCCGACAGACATGTCTACATGTTTTAAGAGCATAATTATGCCATCTTTACTGTGGTGCAATCCGTATATTTGATATGCCTTGTAGTGAGTGCATCAAGCTTGTGAAGTGGGTTGCTTGATGTTAATGTTCTATCAATGCTGAATCTGTTATATCATGATGCCATGTTTGCTTGATGCTATCAATTAATCCATGCATAATCTGGAGATGCTTAGTTGACATGTTTTGATGTCCATGTTATGCTCTATCTTTTCATGCCTTTTGATGCCTTATATGCTCAAAAGAAAATCACACAAAAAGATATAAAAATGACAAATAGGCAAGTTACATCAGTTTTCAGGAGTTAACAGCAACATGCACTTTTTCAACAGGGATTAATATGTCAAGATGCACCCTAACATGAATCCAAAGCACACCAACATGAAGATCATGAATAGCATAACATGTGTATATCAAGATCATCACCATAGGATCAACAGAGACAAAGTTACACCACTCACAAGATGCATACATGATGTTAACAATCAGCAGATTTCAGCAGTTTATATCACTTAGCAGTTTTGCAATGAAGAGTAAGGCATCAAGATTAACAGTAACATGAATGCAAACTACATCATGAAGAGCATCACAAGACGGACATTTCGACATATCATATGCACAAATCCAAGTACCGAGCACAAAGTTATGGGCATGCAAAAATGGTATCACGAGATGAAAATTACTGGGACGGTGAAAATATACCCCGTGAAAAGTCAACGGGACGAGGATGTCCCGGGACGGAGAGATCCGGGCGTGGGGGCGTCATTGGTTGGTGGAGGTGGTGGATCTGGTCCAGATCTGCCAGATCCGGCCGGCGCGAACTCCGGCGACTTCCGACAAGGCCGATGACGCACGGAGCTCCGGCGAGGCGAGGCGTAGCGGCAACTTGGCGGCAGGGTGCGGCGACTCGGTGGCACAGGGCGAAGCACGGCTGCGGGCGGCGAGTTGCGCTCGACGGTGACCGGTGAGGCGGCGGTGCACGACGCTGGCGGCGGAGGCGCGGGCTGGAGTCAGGCGCGGGGCTAAGCTCACGGGCCGGGAGGGCCCGCCCCAGGCCCCGCGGGCCGGTGCATGGAGTGGAGCGGCGGGTTGACGTGGCGGCTCGGAAGTGGTCAGGCGCGGCAGTCGTACATATCCGGCTGATACGTCTCCAACGTATCTATAATTTTTGATTGTTCCATGCTATTATATTACCCGTTTTGGATGTTTATGGGCCTTACTTTACACATTTATATCATTTTTGGAACTAACCTACTAACCGGAGGCCTAGCCCGTATTGCTGTTTTTTTGTCTATTTCAGTGTTTCGAAGAAAAGGAATATCAAACAGAGTCCAAACGGAATGAAACCTTCGGGAGCGTGATTTTTCAAATGAACGTGATCCGGAGGACTTGGAGTGCAAGTCAAGAAGCTGTCGAGGCGGCCACGAGGTTGGAGGGCGCCCCCCTAATGGGCACGCTGCCCTATCTCGTGGGCCCCTCGGGCATCCACCTACCTACTTCTTCCTCCTATATATATCCACATACCCCGAGAACATCAAAGGAGACCACGAAAAACTATTTCCACCACCGTAACCTTCTGTATCCATGAGATCCCATCTTGGAGCCTTCACTGGCGCTCCACTAGAGGGGGAATCGACCATGGAGGGCTTCTACATCAACACCATAGCCCCTCCGATGAGTTGTGAGTAGTTTACCATAGACCTTCGGGTCCATAGTAATTAGCTAGATGGCTTCTTCTCTCTTTTTGGATCTCAATACCATGTTCTCCTCGATCTTCTTGGAGATCTATTTGATGTAACTCTTTTTGCGGTGTGTTTGTCGAGATCCGATGAATTGTGGGTTTATGATCAAGTTTATCTATGAGAAATATTGGAATATCCTGTGAATTCTTTTATGTGTGATTAAGTTATCTTTGCAAGTCTCTTCGAATTATCAGTTTGGTTTGGCCTACTAGATTGATCTTTCTTGCAATGGGAGAAGTGCTTAGCTTTGGGTTCAATCTTGCGGTGTCCTTTCCTAGTGATAGGAGGGGCAGCAAGGCATGTATTGTGTTGTTGCCATCGAGGATAAAAAGATGGGGTTTATATCATATTGCATGAGTTTATCCCTCTACATCATGTCATCTTTCTTAATGCGTTACTCTGTTCTTATGAACTTAATACTCTAGATGCATGCTGGATAGCGGTCGATGTGTGGAGTAATAGTAGTAGATGCAGGCAGGAGTCGGTCTACTTGTCACAGACGTGATACCTATATACATGATCATGCCTAGATAATCTCATAATTATTCGCTTTTCTATCAATTGCTCGACTGTAATTTGTTCACCCACCGTAATACTTATGCTATCTTGAGAGAAGCCACTAGTGAAACCTATGGCCCCCGGGTCTATCTTTTATCGTATAAGCTTTCAATTTACTTTTATTTGCATCTTTACTTTTCCAATCTATATTATAAAATACCAAAAATATATTTATCTTATCATACTATCTCTATCAGATCTCACTTTCGCAAGTGGTCGTGAAGGGATTGACAACCCCTTTATTGCATTGGTTGCGAGTTCTTTCTTTGTTTGTGTAGGTGCGTGGGACTTTTGAGGAGCCTCCTACTGGATTGATACCTTGGTTCTCAAAAACTGAGGAAAATACTTATGCTACTATTGCTGCATCACCGTTTCCTCTTCAAGGAAAACCAACACAAGCTCAAGACATAGCAAGAAGGATTTCTGGCGCCATTGCCGGGGAGGTCTTCGCTCAAGTTAAGACATACCAAGTATCCATCACAAACTCATCTCCCTCGCATTTACATTATTTGCCATTTGCCTCTCGTTTTCCTCTCCCCCACTTCACCCTTGCCATTTTATTCGCCCTCTCTTTCCCAATCTTCTCTCTCTTTATTTCGCTTGCCCTCTTCTTCTTCCTCGCTTTCGTTGCTGTTATGTCTGAAATTGGGGAGATTATCATCGATATGGACAATAATGATAACATGGGAAATTCTGATGCTCCGGCTAAAGAACCCCCTATCTTGCATACTAAAAAGTTTCGAATCAGTAGTGGTAACATTATTGGAAAAGGGGTTGTTCAAGATTTCTTTACTTGTGCCGGTGCTTTACCTTCTATGGGTGGTTCTATTCTTCATAGAACTAGTAGTCTTGCGGATGCTATCGCTATGCTTGTAGTTGAGCTTGAAAGACAATTTATGCATATGCATCCTTGCATACAAAGGATTTTCCTGGAATTTTCTAATATTGAGCATTCTTCTCTTAAGCGTGTCGTTACTATTTTTTTTGGCTCATGAGTTTAGATTTCTAATAAGAGAGGCTAAAGAAATCTTTGCGCACTATAGGGTGGACGCCGGTCGTCCTCCCATAAAAGGCGATCCTCTTTGATCAAGAGGAAATTAGGCGTTTTCAATCTTTGGACTATATTGCTTTTAATGAAAACCTTAGGAAAAAGGTTCCTACCAATGTCCTAATTGATAGAATTTCCGAACTTAATAACGATTTTGCTCTTTGAAACAATGAGCTAGGATACTCTCTTGAGTATAGGCTCACGAAATTCTGCCAAAAGAATGCTTATAATGATGAATTAGTTGTGCAATATGAAGGGCCAAAGGAGGAACCCATTCCTCTTGTGATTGAACTTGGGGACTTTTGTCCCATTAAATTTAGCCCTTTTGATTACTTTTGCTTGCCTCAAAGCAAACTTTCTGCTGAACGTAGAGAATATGAGATGAGTTTTCAAGATCTATCTTATTATTATGGCACTACTTTGATCTATCCTCGCTTTTATGCCTAGCTAGGGGCGTTAAACGATAGCGCTAGTTGGGAGGCAACCCAATTTTATTTGAGTTTTTTGTTTTTGTTTCTGTTTAGTAATAAATTTTGCATCTACATTCTGTTTAGATGTGTTTTTATGTTTTAATTAGTGTTTGTGCCAAGTAGAACCTGTAGGATAACCTGTGGTGATAGTTAATTTGATTCTGCTAAAAACAGAAACTTTGCACGCACGAAAATAATTTTGTTAAATCACATAAACGTGATTTTGCGTTGATTCTTTTTTCTCTAGATCAATAGACAAATTGACGAGGACTTCCTATTTGGGTAGGATTTTTAGAGTTCCATAAGTATTCGGGAGTTACAGATTGCTACATACTGTTCTGTTTTTGACAGATTCTGTTTTTTGTGTGTTGTTTGCTTATTTTGATGCATCTATGACTAGTATTAAGTGGTATGAATCATAGAGAACTTGGAATACAGTAGGTTTAACACCAATATAAATAAAGAATGAATTAATTACAGTACCATATGTGGTGGTTTTGCTTTCTTTCAGTAACGGAGCTTATGTGATTTCCTGTTGAGTTTTGTGTTGTGAAGTTTTCAAGTTTTGAGTAAAGATTTGATGGACTATGGAATAAGGAGTGACAAAAGCCTAAGCTTGGGGATGCCCAAGGAACCCAAAGATATTCAATAATAGCCAAAAGCCTAAGCTTGGGGATGCCCCCGGAAGGCACCCCTCTTTCGTCTTTGTTCATTGGTAACTTTACTTGGAGCTATATTTTTATTCGCCACATGATATGTGTTTTGCTTGGAGCATCTTGTATGGTATTAGTATTTGCTTTTTATTTTTCCAACAATCATCCTTGCTGTACACACCTTTGGGAGAAGCCCACTTGATTGGAATTTATTAGAATACTCTATGTGCTTCACTTATATCTTTTGAGCTAGATAGTTTTTGCTCTAGTGCTTCACTTATATCTTTTAGAGCACGGCGGTGGCTTAATTTTGTAGAAATTGTTAGTCTCTCATTCTTCACTTATATTATTTTGAGAGTCTCTTAGAACAGCATGGTATTTGCTATGGTTATAAAATTGGTCCTAGAATGGTAGGCATCCAAGTTGGGTATAATAAAAACTATCATAGGAAGTGAATTGGATGCTATGATCAATTTGATACTTGATAATTGTTTTGAGATATCGAGGTAGTGATATTAAAGTCATGCTAGTTGGGTGATTATGAATTTAAAGAATGCTTGTGTTGAAGTTAGCAAGTCATGTAGCATGCACGCATGGTTAAAGTTGTGTAACAAATTTGAAACATGAGGTGTTCTTAGATTGTGCATCCTTATGTGTGGCGGTCGGGGACGAGCGATGGTCTTTTCCTACCAATCTATCCGCCTAGGAGCATGCGCGTAGTGCTTGGTTTTTGATGACTTGTAGATTTTTGCAATAAGTATATGAGTTCTTTTGACTAATGCTGAGTCCATGGATTATGCGCACTCTTAACCTTCCATCATTGCTAGCCTCTTCGGTACCGTGCGTTGCCCTTTCTCACCTTGAGAGTTGGTGCAAACTTTGCTGGTGCATCCAAACCCCGTGATATGATACGCTCTATTACACATAAACCTCCTTATATCTTCCTCAAAACAGCCACAATACCTACCTATTATGGCATTTCCATAGCCATTCCGAGATATATTGCCATGCAACTTTCCACCATTCCGTTTATCATCATGACACGCATCATTATTGTCATATTGCTTTGCATGATCATGTAGTTGACATCGTGTTTGTGGAAAAGCCACCATGCATAATTTTCATACATGTCACTCTTGATTCATTGCCCATCCCGGTACACCACCGGAGGCATTCATATAGAGTCATATCTTGTTCTAGTTTTGAGTTGTAATTCATGAGTTGTAAATCAATAAAAGTGTGATGATCATCATTATGAGAGCATTATCCCCAAATAAAAAAAATAATGGCCAAAAAAAGAAAGGCCAAAGAAAAAAAGAAAAAAAAGAAAGGCCAAAAAAAGGCCAAAAAAAGAAAAAAAAGAAGAAAATAAAAATAAAAACGGGGCAATGTTACTATCTCTTTTTCCACACTTATGCTTCAAAGTAGCACCATGTTCTTCATATAGTGAGTCTCAAAATGCCTACGATGGGCTTCCTCAAGTTGGCTTGTGTATTCCTACGATGGGCTTCCTCAAAATGCCCTAGGTCTTCGTGAGCATGCAAGTTGGATGCACACCCACTTAGTTTCTTTTGTTGAGCTTTCATACATTTATAGCTCGCATCCGTTGCATGGCAATCCCTACTCCTCATGTTGACATCAATTGATGGGCATCTCCATAGCCCGTTGATTATCCTCGTCAATGTGAGACTGCCTCCTTTTTTGTATTCTCCACACAATCCCCATCATCATATTCTATTCCACCCATAGTGCTATATCCATGGCTCACGCTCATGTATTGCGTAAAAGTTGAAAAAGTTTGAGATTATTTAAGTACGAAACAATTGCTTGGCATGTCATTGGGGGTGTATAATTTGGGAGCATTTTTGTGTGACAAAAATGAAGCATAGCCTAACTATATGATTTTGTAGCGATGAACTTATTTAGCCATGTTATTTTGAGAAGACATGATTGCTTTGGTTAGTATGCTTGAAGTATTATTATTTCTTATGTCAATATGAACTTTTATTTTGAATCATTTGGATCTAAACATTCATGCCACAATAAAGAAAATTACATTGAGAATTATGCTAGGTAGCATTCCACATCAAAAATTCTGTTTTTATCATTTACCTACTCGAGGACGAGCAGGAATTAAGCTTGGGGATGCTTGATATGTCTCCAACGTATCTATAATTTTTGATTGTTCCATGCTATTATATTACCCGTTTTGGAGGTTTATGGGCTTTACTTTACACATTTATATCATTTTTGGGACTAACCTACTAACCGGAGGCCCGACCTGTATTGCTGTTTTTTGTCTATTTCAGTGTTTCGAAGAAAAGGAATATCAAACAGAGTCCAAACGGAATGAAACCTTCGGGAGCGTGATTTTTGGAACGAACGTGATCCTGAGGACTTGGAGTGCAAGTCAAGAAGCTGCCGAGGCGGCCACGAGGGTGGAGGGCGCCCCCTCTACTGGGCGTGCTCCCTATCTCCTGGGCCCCTCGGGCGTCCACCGACCTACTTCTTATTCCTATATATACCCATGTACCCCGAGAACATCAAAGGCGACCATGAAAAACTATTTCCACCATCGTAACCTTCTGTATCCGCGAGATCCCATCTTGGAGCCTTTGTCGGCGCTCCGATTGAGGGAGAATCAACCACGGAGGGCTTCTACATCAACACCATAGCCCCTCCGATGAGTTGTGAGTAGTTTACCACAGACCTTCGGGTCCATAGTTATTAGCTAGATGGCTTCTTCTCTCTTTTTGGATCTCAATACCATGTTCTCCTCGATCTTCTTGGAGATCTATTTGATGTAACTCTTTTTGTGGTGTGTTTGTCGAGACCCGATGAATTGTGGGTTTATGATCAAGTTTATCTATGAGAAATATTTCAATCTCCTCTGAATTCTTTTATGTGTGATTAAGTTATCTTTGCAAGTCTCCTCGAATTATCAGTTTGGTTTGGCCTACTAGATTGATCTTTCTTGCAATGGGAGAAGTGCTTAGCTTTGGGTTTAATCTTGCGGTGTCCTTTCCCAGTGACAGCAGGGGCAGCAAGGCACGTATTGTATTGTTGCCATCAAGGATAAAAAGATGGGGTTTATATCATATTGCATGAGTTTATCCCTCTACATCATGTCATCTTTCTTAATGCGTTACTCTGTTCTTATGAACTTAATACTCTAGATGCATGCTGGATAGCGGTCGATGTGTGGAGTAATAGTAGTAGATGCGGGCAGGAGTTGGTCTACTTGTCACGGACGTGATGCCTATATACATGATCATGCCTAGATAATCTCATAATTATGCATTTTTCTATCAATTGCTCGACAGTAATTTGTTCACCCACCGTAATACTTATGCTATCTTGAGAGAAGCCACTAGTGAAACCTATGGCCCCCGGGTCTATCTTTTATCATATAATCTTTCAATCTACTTTTATTTGCATCTTTACTTTTCCAATCTATATTATAAAATACCAAAAATATATTTATCTTATCATACTATCTCTATCAGATCTCACTTTCGCAAGTGGCCGTGAAGGGATTGATAACCCCTTTATTGCGTTGGTTGCGAGTTCTTTGTTTGTTTGTGTAGGTGCGTGGGACTTTTGAGGAGCCTCCTACTAGATTGATACCTTGGTTCTCAAAAACTGAGGGAAATACTTACGCTACTATTGGTGCATCAACCTTTCCTATTCAAGGAAAACCAACGCAAGCCCAAGACGTAGCACCGGCCGGGGAATTTTCATTCGTTGGCACGAGTAAGGGGAAGACTTTGGTTAGGGGTCTATTTCATCCGAGATTTGGATGGGGTAGGCTTATTTATAGATAGAGGGAGTTAGGAGAGTCCAAATGAGGTGCAGTTTTCACCCACACGATTGTGATCCAACGATGGAGAGAATGAGGGGGGTTTGGATGGCCTATTGGGCTGTGGTGAAGGGGTGCTGGGCTGCAAAGAGAAGGGGGGTTTCGGTTAACGAGGTTAACCGTTGGGGCATCAAACGACCTCCAAATGGAACGAAATTTGACAGGCGGTCTACCGGTGATGTTCGAAGGCCACTCGGCAAATCTGGGCCCATTCGGAGGACGTTTTTCTCCCACTCATGAAACAAGGTCTGAGAGGGGCGACGGGTGCATGTGGGAGTGTCAGATGACAAAACGGACAATGGAGAAAGAGACTGGATGCAAGTTTTGAACATGCAGATGAAATGCAGATGATGACATGGCAAAGTGCACATACAAGCAAATGACATGGCAACAACGGCGAATAACTAGAAGACACCTGGCGCATCGGTCTCGGGGCGTTACATAAATCCCTAATTTTGCCTTGTTTATGGGAAAACAAAATTCCTACGGAATATTTCATGCACCCATGGCAACTTCCTAATTTTTTATTAATAACATGGAAATTTTATTTTTAGTTTCATGGCAATTTTATTAATTGGATCATAGCAAATACATTAGAGTTACCATGGCAAATTAAGTAGACTTACATTCGCAAATATATGGATGTAGCATGACAATTTTATTAATTGGATCATGGCATATTAATTTCATTATGACAAATATATATGTATGTAGCATGACAATATTATTAATTGTATGAAGGCATTTTATTAATTTGATTATGGAAAATATATATGTATGTAGCATGCTATATCATGCCATAAACTTTTCTAATTCATGGAAATTCTTTGGATCAAATAGAATTTTTGTCATGTTCCCATGGCAACTTCCGAAATTTATCTTATTCATTAATAACATCACATTTTCATTTTTAATGTCATGAAATTTTATTAACTGGATTATGGAAAATATAATAGAGTTACCATGGCAAATCTAGTAGACCTACCTTGGCAAATATACATGTATGTAACCTGGCAATTTTATTAATTCAATCGTGACATTTTATTAATTGGATTATGGCCAACATATATGTATGTAGCATGACATAAAACATTCTAATTCATGGCAATTCTTTGGAATAAATAAAAAAATACCAATTATTTCATGGCAATTTTATTATTTAGGAGCATGCCATTTTATTTTTTAAAACATGATTTTTTTTTGTAGTGTATGGTAATTTTGTTTTAAATAACATGTCAATTTTATTTTTCGTGGCTTGTCATTTTTATTTATTTTTTGATCATGGAAATTTCATGTGTGTGATTTCTTTTGTTTCTTGAAAATAAAAATATAAAAGCATGGTGATTGTCAGGGAAACCAATTTTTTTTCTTAGTTTGTCTTGTTAAATACCCTAATTTTATGTTTTTCGCCAATATATAGATAAACAGTAAAAAACAAATTTTAGGCAAACATTGCTAGCTAATGGCAAATTTATTTTCACCATGGCAATTTATATTTTCTTGGACCATGAAAATTTTATTTCCACAGACATTACAGATCTATTTCAGGGGCTTGGCAATTTAGTTTGTCTTTTAGTTCCTGGATGTTTTTTAGGTCATCATAGTTTTATTTTTCTACGCCCCGCGTTCATATGAAATCAAGTGCACGTTGTAGTTTTCTGTAGCGGGCCATGGAAATTCTTATGTTAGTTATTCTTTTTTCAGATTCACTATGGTTTTCTCAAATTGGGCCTTTTGGCCCACTGTTATACTTGGTACGTGCTTGGTAAGGGCATTCGTTTCGTGGGCCTCCTCCTAGTGACCGTCTTTCATTCGCTTGTTCCCCGAAGATCACCCCCCCCCCCTTCATTCATACCAACTTCCCCATGTCAACGGGATATTCACGTCCTAAATTAAACATGTAAGGTTTTTATTTATGACGAGTTTATGGAATAAGTGGTAGTTTTTGTGGTAGGTGCATCTGTAATTCAGAGGAGGAGGAGTTGTAGAGTTTCGTGTGGGTTAATAGATGGGTTAGGACATGCTCTTCTTCTTGGGGATTCAAGCTTGATTGGTTTGCTCTTTCTATCTCCTTTTAGGTTTTCCTAATGCACCGCCTTTCTTTTACTTGAAATTCCCCATGGCTCCATTCTCCATGATTCGCTCCTCTCACGAACTAATTTCTCAAGATGGTTTGTCCAAAAGATTCCTCACTCAACATTGCCTCCTCTCTCTAGGTTCCCTATAGATGGGGACCCTGCTCTCCTCCACCCTAGATCGAAGGTGTCCCAACACTACGTAGGAGGACATGGGCAATGGTCGCGCCATTGGCGAGACCATGGATGAAGAGTGAAGAGTCATTTCCCAGTGGTGTCAGAGCACGAGGAATTTGGGCAGTGTTGCGGAAGCGTGTTCTTGGGCAGGAACTTTGGTATGGGTGCTCGGGGATATGCAAGTTGTGTTAGCTGTTCGACGCCTCAAAGTCACAAGATCCTTGACAGTCACGTGCACCGCCAGTGTCCAACTCCCCCAAACCATTTGTCTCCATCAAGGTTGTGTGGTCATGGTGCAAACCATTCATTACCATCGAGGTCAGTGCTGGTGCACCCTTGGGATGTTTGTCGGTTATAGTGGGCGCTTCATTTTGACCTCACCACCATCATGATTACCCACAAGTATAGGGGATCAATCATAGTCCTTTTGGTAACTAAGAGTGTCGAACCCAACAAGTAGCAGAAAGAAATGACAAGTGGTTTTCAGCAAGGTATTCTCTGCAAGTGTTGTAAGTAACAATGATAGATAGATTTCTAGCAAGATAATTCGTAACCGGTAACAAGTAACAAGAGCAGAAAAGGTGTAGCAAGGGTGCCCAATCCTTTTTATAGCAAAGGACATGCCAAGAAGTTCTCTTATATAAAGCAAAGTGCTTTTGAGGACACATGGGAATTATTGTCTAGTCATGTTTATCATGTTTATTTGATTTGCGTTCGCTACTTTGATAATTTGATATGTGGGTGGACCACTACTTGGGTGTTGTTCTTACTTGAACAAGCAACGCACTTCTGATTACCCCCTCTCGCAAGCATCCGCGACCACGAAAGAAGAATTACGATAAATCTAAGCATAGCATGAAATCTATGGATCCAAATCAGCCCCTTACGGAATAACGCATAAAATAGGGTTTAAGCTTCTGTCACTCTAGCAACCCATCATCAACTTATTACTCCATAATGCCTTCCCTTAGGCCCAAGTATGGTGAAGTAGCATGTAGTCGACATTCACATGACACCATTAAAGGAAGCAACAACATACACAACATCAAAATATCGAACGAATACCAACTACACATGATTACTTATAACAAGACTTCTCCCATGTCCTCAAGAACATAAGTAACTACTCACAAATCATATTCATGTTAAAGATCGAAGGGGTATTGAATATGCTTGAGGATCTGAACATTTAATCTTCCACCAAATAACCCAACTAGCATCAACTACAAGATGTAATCAACACTACTAGCAACCCACATGTACCAATCTGAGGCTTTGACACAAAGATTGAATACAAGAGATGGACTAGGGTTTGAGATTAGATGGTGCTGGTGAATATATTGATGAAGATTTGTCCTCCCATGATGAGAGGATTGTTGGTGATGTCAATGGATTTGAGTTCCCCCTCCGGAGGGAAGTGTCCCCGGCGGAATCGCTCCGCTAGAGAGCAAAAGTGCTCCTGCCCAAGTTCCGCCTCGAGACGGCGGCGCTTTGTCCCGAAAGTCTTCCTCTATTTTTTTTCTTCTAGGGAAAATGGCATCATATAGGAGAATATGGGCCCCGGAGGCCTGCTAGGGGCCCCACAAGCTCGGGGCGCGTGCCTAGGGGGATAGGGTGCCCCCTCCAGGCTTGTGGCTTTCTGGTGGGTCCCCCTCTGGTATTTCTTTTGCCAATATTTTTATATATTCCAATAATTCTTCATAAATTTTTTAGGTCATTTGGAGTTGTGTAGAATAGCTATCTCTGATGTAGCCCTTTCCGGTCCAGAATTCCAGCTACCGGCAATCTCCCTCTTCATGTGAAACTTGCAAAATAAGAGAGAAAAGGCATACAAATTGCATGATAAAGTGAAAAAAAATCCAAAGCACAATAAATAATAGTAGGAAAACATGATGCAAAATGGATGTATCAACTCCCCCAAACTTATACCTCACTTGTCCTCAAGCGAAAGCCGAAATCGATAATCATGACCACATGTTTAGAGAGAGAGAGATGTCGATAAAAATAAAATATGGATATGAAAGCATCATGGTCTTTATCATAGCAACAATATATCATCATAAAACTTCTCATCCTAAAGTAACAATTCATTCACACACTAAAGTATGAAACATAAACTTCATTGGAAACTAATAAACTATGATTTCGGTCATTGAAACAATCAAAATCCATCATAATTTCAGAAAGAGTCTATGTAAGAGCTTTGTTTAGCAAGTTCACACACTAAACTATCATTTAATCTTCTAAGATTGCTGATACTCAAGGCATATTTATAGAGCAAAAGTTTCAGTCAGACACATAGAAAGACATGGCTTATAGTTTTGCCTCCCAACTTATTTACCTCAAGGGAAATGTCAACTATAATAACTCATGATTACCTACATTCTATGGGATACATATATCTGGATCTTTCCCCACCACATGATGCTTGCCAGTAAAGAGTACACAGAGAGGAATAAGGATGAACAGTATTGACTCCTGCATAAAAAGAAATACATAAAAGTAAAAGAAGGCCCTTCGTATAGGGAAGTGATATCGTCTCCAACATATCTATAATTTTTGATTATTCCATGCTGTTAAATTATCATTCTTGGATGTTCTACAATCATTTTATAGTCATTTTATATCATTTTTGGTACTAACCTATTGACATAGTGCCCATTGCCACTTGCTGTTTTCTGCATGTTTTTTACATCACAGGAAATGAATACCAAACGGAGTCCAAACGCAGCGAAACTTTTTGTGGATTTTTTTGGTCCAGAAGACATCCAGTGGGCCAAGAACGCACCTGAGGGGAGCTCTGAGGGGATCATAACCCACTAGGGCACGCTTGGGGGCCCAGGCGCGCCCCGGTGGGTTGTGCCCTCCTCGTTGGCCTCCCACACCGCCTCTTTGCTCTATAAATAGCCCAATATTCTAGAAACCCTAGGGGAGTCGAAGAAAATCAATTCTAGCCGCCGTAGTGTCCAGAAACACCAGATCCAATCTACACACCATCTCAGAGGGGTTCATCATGTCCATTGGTGCCTCTCTGATGATGAGTGAGTAGTTATTTGTAGACCTACGGGTTCGTAGTTAGTAGCTAGATGGCTTCCTCTCTCTCTCTCTCTTGATTATCAATACAATGGTCTCTTGGAGATCCACATGATGTATGTCTTTTTGCGGTGTGTTTGCTGGGATCCGACGAACTTTGAGTTTATGATCAGATCTATGTTTTTATCCATGAAAGTTATTTGAGTCTTTTTCGATCTCTTATCACTACTAGGAAAAAGGCTATTAGCAGCGCGGGTAAAATGGCTACTAGCAGTGCGGGTACCGACGCAACTAGTATCACGCTACAGCTAATAGTTAGTAGTAGCGCGGGTGAAACCCACGTTACTATTAACATTTTAGTAGTAGCACGGGTGCAACCCGCGCTACTAGTAATGAAATAGTAGTAGCGACTCAGGTTTTTTCCCACGCTACTACTAAAAAGTTAGTAGTAGCCCGGATGCAAACCCATGCTACTACTAACGAGTAGTAGTAGCAGCACATGTGGTGTTTTCCCATGCTACTACTAACTAATTAGTAATTAAAAAATAAAATCCACCAATTCCATTCTATGCATACAATTCCAACTAAAACAAACACATATTTGCAATAAGCCAACAACATTACACATCATTACTAATCCAAGATTTATAATAAACCGGCAACATTAGAGCATATCCTGTAAGAGCATACATATTGTCATGGCTTTTCATGCCTTCAATTAAAACACCTACACTTCTTGAAGTCACTTACTCCAAGCTAGTGCAAACATAGTTACAAGCAAACCAAAATGCATAAAAACACCAAACAGTGGCATCCTATCTCTCCAAATGATCCGCTCCCTCTTCATCCTTGCAAGCATCTTCACGATAAGCAAATCCACAGGAAAAAAGTCAACTTAGCATGTACTCCCTCTGTCAACTATCCAGAGTAGATTTTATCCATTGCCCTGGCCATGTTCAAGAAACACTAAATTAAGAATATTTCTGCTCTAGATACAGGAGGCATCAGACAGAAAACAAAAGATGAGCAATATCATATGAGCAAAACAAAAGATTAGCATGTACTTCCTTTTTATTAGTTTGAGAACGGGGCAAGCAACCAGAAAATATCCATACATCAATGTGCGGCTCTGCCATCCCAATGCTGGCGGACACCTGCTTGACAAAGAGGTTGAACTTCGGCTTCAGAGACTCGCTAACTATTCTGTGGAGTGAATATGTGTTAGTAGTCTTCCCAAAAAGCATTTCTAGCTGAATTAAGCACCAAACTAGACACTATAAGCAATATGTTGGAAACTACATAGAACCAGTTGAAAATAACTGCAGTAATTGTTTTTTCAGTCCATAGACTGCATGGATTGAGTAAGGGAAATTGTATCAAGAATGCACCATCCTAAAATTGTGAATGGATCATACAACAATTGATCAATAAAGAAGCATGCATGAGCTAACACAAAGTGGAGAGGGACCATCAGCTGGAATTGGTACCTTCGTCCTTCCTATGAGATGTCTGAGCGAACAAGAACATCTACCAATGTCTTGTTTTTCTCCGTGTTCTTCTTGCCTAAAAAGGTTAATTTGATCAATATACTATAATTTGAACAGAAGCAGCAACAACACTAATGTAGCAAAATATATAACAGTATATATTCATGGCATCGCATACAAGAATTAAGATAGTGAAAAATATGATGATTAGTGCAGGTTCTCAAGAATTTAGCCCCGCAACCATAAGTGATGTCACTATAATAATTAGAGGCAAATAGCGATTGAGTAGTGTAGAGGAATTATAAAAAGGGATACACCTCCTTAAGTTAATTTCTCAAACTAAATTATATAGATATGGAAATATAATGTACAGTAGAACATGTTGTACTGTCAAAGCAACCAGAACCTTGTAAAAGTTTCTGTTCAAAAGCTAAATCACTTACACCACCGTGAATATATTTCAAGGAAAACCCTTGATTTGGAAGTTTCAAATAAAAGAAAGGTCCCATTCCATTTGGATACTATTGTTTACAGCTTACAGAATGATATATTGGTGGCTAAGAGATCAATCCATTGTTTAAGTCCAAGAAAATAAATAGGGACATAAGTGGGGATAATAATTTGTGTTTTGGATATGATTGATTACAGCTTATGGAATGATATCTTAGTGACTAGTAAGAGACCACTGCATCGCCAACAATCTTAGCCCACTCCATTGCAACCAAAACTCTTTTTGGGAATAAAAGAGAAGAGCCCATTTTAGTAAAGCAGGGAGGGTATTTGTGAAGTCAGCCCTGCAATCTTTTCAAATGCAGAAAACATGGGAGACTTTCAGAGGTTTCCTGAGTCGGCACTACATTACTGCTTGAAATGAAGAGCATCAGCTGCTAACAATCTATACCATATGAAAAATCAACTAGACTTCACCGTGTGTGTACTACCAAGTAGCAACAAATTGAATGACTAAGTAAGTACCAAGCTTCAGTTGTACATCTCTACATGTTGGATATTTAGCAACCCACCCACAAAGCGATTCAAAGTTTTTGTAACTTACAGATTAAACCTAGGGATCAAAGGAAATAGACACATTCAGAATGCTAGGTACTTGTGGGGTCAGCACTAGAACGTTTCACACTTATTTTTTGCAAAAAACATAGGTGGTTTGTTGTATTGAATTAGGAAACAGTGACGATGGCGGGGTGGATAATTTATTTTGTGCATATACAAGGATGAAATCATGAGGTACTAGCACAGATAAAGCACTCACTAGTTTACCAATACAGGGCTACATTACTGCTCGAAACGAAGAGGCTTTGCTGGCAGAATTCACCGTGAAGGTAGCAAAAAATTAAAGCCTAAGCGCCAAGCTCCAGCTCTACATTTCTACATGTTGTTGAGCTGGATGAGTCACACCATATCAGTGACTAATACTTAAACCACCATGAGCACGTCTCAGGTAATTCTAGAGCTGTGCACAGAACTAGCAGACTCAGACCAGCCTTATCCCCATCAAACAACAGGCAATTGCAATCCAATCGACGGCCAAAATGCCGGAACAAAAAAAAGTAATACCTGTCGATTGACAGTGTCGAGGTAGGGGCAGTCCCGGCGCAGCTCGGCCTGCCTGGGCCGCCTCTCTGGAGTTCTTAGCTTCTATTTTTCTTCTTTGAAGTTCTTAGCTTCGCATGCAGTGTGTTCAAGAGCCATGACATAAACTCTACTGGATCAGATTGTACACCAATCTGAAACTTCTTCTCACTAGCCTTCATAATAGCTTGAAGGAACTCATGTGGACTAACTTGTCCCTTGAAGTTCCTAGCATGAAAAATCTTACGAGTTAGTTCTACAAACCGATGAACCAGTGGGGATTTGCTATGCTGATAATTTTCAGGTATAAGAAAGAAATTTCTCGAAGGGTAATCCTCATCAGTGATTGTATTGTGACATTCACAAAGTCAGTCTCTTTAATGTTGTTAAGACCAACCTGCAGATTTAATCAGAAAAGTGATTAATAACATATGATAAAAGGCATGAATATTTAGCTCTCAAATCACAAGAGCCTAAATGCTTGCAGGTTTCCATCTACAATCAAGGGAATAAAGACAATCTAAACCAGTCCTTAAATCATAGAGTGGCATTCATATAGCACGACTGGGTGCTAAAGTGATGTACAATCAGAACGCAAAAAAGGAGAGCTCGTGACCAAACTATATCTCAGGGCTTCATTGGCATCATTATGGCTTCTTCAAACAAGTGCTTTTATCAGCTATTTCAAAAAATACTAACTTTTTTTGCTAGGATGGGTAAATATTCCCTTAACTGCAAGGATTCCACAGCGCAGCACGAGACAGCACAACAAGAGAAAACAAGCCTTTAGAGAGTTTCATAGATACATACCATTCCAGGTAAATAATTGGAGCCATCTAGAGCTCTTGACCATTGCTTGTTCTTGTCCAGAATTTTAACCCGCTCTCTTGCAAACCTGCCAAACCATACCAATCAATAAAATGCAGAACTGATTACTGGAGTCAACAAAGGCGACAACAGATTAATGTCAAAAACAACGAATGATCATTTATCTCATATCCATCAGGAAGACAGTAAACTTTCTCAGTCTGAAGGTTAATGAAGACATGGTGGCCTGCCTCAAGACTATGGGTATACGCATGCGATTTCAAGGTTAATGAAGACATGGTTGTGCTGGATTAGGAGACATCAAAATAGTGACAATAGCAGGGTGAATAGAACTGGCAAGCAGGCTCAGACCAACCTTATCCCCATCCTACAGAGGGAAATTGCAACCGAATCAACATGTAAAATGCCGGTACCAAAGTATTTCATACCTGTCGGTTGATGATGTCGAGGTAGGGGCAGTCCCGGCACAGCTCGACCTGCCTGGGCCGCCTCTCTGGAGCCCTCCTCTCATCCTCCTCCTCATCCTCATCGTCTTCCTCCTCCTCCTCCCGGGGCAGGCCATTCGCGTGCCCCCTCGGGGCCCCGCGCTCCTCCTCCTCATCTGCGTAGTTGGCGAGCCCCAGCAGCAAGGCGTTCTCTGACTCGTCCGTCGTGTGCGAGCGCTTCTCATCAGCGGCCGCGGGCTCCTCCCCTCCTTGCGCTCGCGCTTCCGCGCGGGGGACTGGTGCTCCTCCTCATCCGCGCCCATCGCCGACCGCCAGGAGGAAGGAGGAGAGAGAAGGGACGGATGGAGGAGGAAGGGGAAGGGAGGGGGAGGAGGGGGAGGTGGGGTGTTGCCCGCGGTCGGTGCTCGCCGGAACCGGCCGGCGTTGGTGGGGGCGGCGGCGAGGAGATCGTGGGGAGAGGAGCAGGGGTGGGGTGGACCGAGGATATCGTGCGGAGTTCGTGAGAGAGTTTTTTTAGGGATGTGAGAGAGTTCTTTTAGTGGTGGGGCGGGAGTGGATTGGGCCAGGGTGGATGGTGCAGTAGTGGACACGGTTGGTAATAGTGTGGGGTATTACCTGCGCTATAGCTACCTACTTAGTAGTAGCGCGGGTTTTATACCCCTTGCTACTACTATGGACTGTTTCAAGGGTATGATGAAAATCATTTAGTAGTAGCGCGGGTCTATACACCTCGCTACTACTATCAACTTAGTAGTAGCGCGGGTTTTATACCCCACGCGGCTACTGATTAGCAGTAGCGCCCGTTTTTAGAACGTGCTACTGATAAACTTCTGTGTATAAGGTTTTCCCTAGTAGTGTATATGCATTATTGATTATAGCCTCGTATTTCTTCTCCGATATTTGGGTTTTGTTTGGCCAACTTGACCTATTTATCTTATAATGGGAAGAGGTGCTTTGTGATGGGTTCGATCTTTCGGTGGTTGATCCTAGTGACAGAAAGGGAAACAACACCTATGCATCGTTGCTATTAAGGATAACAAGATGGGTCAATTTCTACATAAATAGACCTTGTCTAAATCATGTGTCACGCTCAATATGCGACCCTATCCAAAAGGAACTCGAAGGTCCCACCAAGGATAGACCCGCATATTGAAACGCTTTTGCAGGGTGGATATCATTACATCAACATTACATAATAGATTGGGATACATACAAGAGGCAGTACAATGCCACACGAATACAACATCACAATACATTAGAGCACCATCCGACTATGGATGAAACACAAACAGAAACTCAAACGACATCCACCCTGCTAGCCCAGGCTGCCGACCTGGAACCTATCCCTGATCGAAGAAGGAGCAAAAGAAGAACTCAACGCAAGCAAGCATCGCTCTTGCGTCATGATCATCATACAACCTGTACCTGCAACTGTTGTTGTAGTAATTTGTGAGCCACGAGGACTCAGCAATCCCATTACCATGGGTATCAAGACTAGCAAAGCTTAAAGGGAAAGGAAGGGGTAAAGTGGTAAGGCAGCAGCAGCGACTAAGCAAGTATGGTGGCTAACATACGCAAATAAGAGCGAGAAGAGAGCAAAAGGAACGGTCGTCAACTAGTAATGATCAAGAAGTGATCCTGTACTCCTACTTACGTCAAACATAACACAGAAACCGTGTTCACTTCCTGGACTCCGCCGAAAAGAGACCATCACCGCTACACACATGGTTGATGCGTTTTAATTCGGATCTGGTGTCAAGTTATCTACAACCGGACATTAACAAATTCCCATCTGCCACATAACCGCGGGCACGGCTCTCGAAAGTTTATACCCTGCAGGGGTGTCCCAACTTAGCCCATGATAAGCTCTCGCGATCAACGAAGGATATACCTTCTCCCAGGAAGACCCGATCAGTCTCGGAATCCCGGTTTACAAGACATTTCAACAATGGTAAAACAAAACCAGCAAAGCTGCCCGATGCACCGACAATCCCGATAGGAGCTGCACATATCTCGTTCTCAGGGTAACATCGGATGAGACATCCTACGAGTAAAACCAGACCTCGAGTTTCCCCGAGGGGGCCCCGCAGTCTACTCGGTTCGGACCAACACTTAGACAAGCACTAGCCCGGGGGGGCTAAAATAAAGATGACCCTCGGGTTGGCCGACCCAAGGGAAAGGTATAGGTGGTGGTGAGGCAAATGGTAAAACCAAGGTTGGGCCTTGCTGGAGGAGTTTTATTCAAAGTGAACTGTCAAGGGGGTCCCATAAATCACCCGACCGCGTAAGGAACACAAAATCCTGGAACATAACACCGGTATGACGGAAACTAGGGCGGCAAGAGTGGAACAAAACACCAGGCATAAGGCCGAGTCTTCCACCCTTTACCAAGTATATAGATGCATTAATAATATAAGAGATATTGTGATATCCCAGCATAAATCCTGTCCACCATGGAGCAATCTTCAACTTCACCTGCAACTAGCAACGCTATAAGAGGGGCTGAGCAAAAGCGGTAACATAGCCAAGCAAAGGTTTGCATAGGAAAGGTGTCAAAGGTTAGAGGTTCATGGCAATTTGGGAGGCTTGATGAGCAAAAGATAGGTAACGCAACATAGCGGTAGAATGAAGCAACTAGCATGGCAATGATAGTAGTGAGATCCAGGGTAGCGGTCATCTTGCCTGAAATCCCGCAAGGAAGAAGAACGAGTCCATGAAGAAGACAAATGGGCGTAGTCGAACGAATCCTCACAATCGCAACGTTACCGGAACTATCAAGAAGAAGAAATACCGGAAAGAAGCAAACAACATGGTAAACAACCATCACATAGACATGGCACGATGCACAGTCAAGTATGATGCATGTCTGGTTTAAAGAGGCATGTCATGGCAAAGTGCAACAAACAATACTACAAATTAAGTGGAGCTCAATATGCAACGAGTTGGTTATTGACGAAACACCACTTTCAATTATTTAGTTCTCTCTCGTTTAAGCTACCCAACAATATTAAATGTTGTTAAACATGGCAAGAGGCGAAGCATATGGAAACTACCTATCTAGGCAAGTTTAAATGAGGCCGGAACAACAAACAACAATTCCAGAAAATCCCCATGTCCATATTCCGAATTTGGTACTGTTCTGCCCTAAACCATATTTTAATGTTGTTAAGCACTAAAACAAAGTGCACCATGTTAATCTATGCATTTTTCTTGCCCATTTACATATAAAGTTTATTAAGATTGGAGCTACGGTTATTTAGTTATGAATTAAACCATTTTAACATGGAATTTATGCAAACAACAGTTTTAAATATTTTAACATGGATGAAAGTTGGATATTGTGAAAGTACATGAAATTCTAAGCATTTTACATACATGACATGTTTCATTTGGATACTTGGATATTTAGATATGAGCAATGCAATTTTAATGGCATTTCTGAAAATATGCATGCACTCGATATGTGACAAAATCACAGAATGAAAAAAAACGTCTACGGGCCGAATGCAACGCACTGTGCAAAGCCCAAGATGGACCTGGCCCGAAATGGAAGAGTGTGTGTGAGGAAAAAATTAAAAGGAGACAGTGCAGAAAAAGGATCTCCTAGGATTCGAACCCCAGACCTGCTGGATCGATGCACACTCTGAAGACCACTGGGATACAAGTGTTATTGTGATAAAAGAGGGGCTAGGGCTGACATGAATAAGAACAAGGGCTTGATCTGAGTGAGCCAAAAATTGGTGCAAAAGTTGATGAAAAAGGGCGTCTGGGATTTGATCCCGAGACCTCTCGAGTACATGCATGCGCTGTTAACCAGATGGGCTAAGATAGAACTTTGCTAAGGAATGCCTTACGCTCAATATGAACTATGTTCTGGCGTTGATCTGACGAAACTGAAAACGTTAACAGAGATGGCTTGCTCTGTGGCCGTGGCTGGACGCAATGAGCAGCGAAACTTGCTGATGCAGCAAGGGTGAGTGTGCATGTGGAATAACTGAAACAACAACAACAAAAATGAAAAGGGGAGGGAGAGCTGGGCTTGAACCCAGGACCTCACGGATGGATGCATCGCTACTAGCCACTGCGCTAGCTGCTTGTTAGTGGAGGAAAAGGGCCATGACTCCAACGAACACACAGGGTGGTCGGAGGTGTCGTCGGCGAGGAAACGCGGCAGCGACTGCGGCTATAAGACAACGGCGGGCGTGCGGAAACTGGTGAGGGTTAACTACAGAACGCGTGTGTGCAGCGACTCAAGCTCGAACTCGCGCTCGACTCGGGCGTGGTCATGGCGAGATGGCGGCGAAAGGCGCTAGGTGGGCATGGGGAGGCTTACGGGCGAGTTGCGGTGTGCGGGTGTGCAGATGCGTGTGCGCGAGCGGCAGAACAAGGGCTTCGAGAACGAGCTCGAGCAGGAGCTCGTCTCGGCCGCGGCAGCGAGGCACAGCGAGGCGATGACGGTGCTGGGAGATGCGAAGACACGGGCATGCTGCGCGAGCGCGGGACTTGACCTGCGGGTGATGCAGAGGAACAGCAACTACACTGAAAGTTTCAGATATAGCCGGAGCATCGAGAGCACAACGATGGCATGGACCTAGTAGTGAATCCGGTGACCTAAATGGGACAGAAAGAAGAAGGAGGGAAGCAGGTATACCTAGCTCACCCTAGGACACGCAGACGACCACGGAGACAAACCAGAGGCGGCGCGGACGAGCTCTGAACCCGACGCGGTTCCTGTCCGAGGAAGAAGGAAGCAGGGGAGGACGCCAGGCGCGTGACTTGGCGAGCAGAGGAAGTAGACCAAGTCGAGGAAGAAGATCGCGGCATCCTTGGATCCTTCTTGCTCCTGGCCTTGCTTGAAGTTGAAGAAGACGACGAGGAGGCCTCACAAACGACGGCGGAACGCGCTCGGTGGTTCTTCTCTGAACTCTCTCTGCTTCCTCACTTGGGATCGAAGGAGGAGACGAACGGAGAAGATAGAGGTGGCGGCGGCTGAGGGGGAAAGAGGCAAACCCTAGGGGCGAGGCGTTGGCTTTATAGGGGCGCGGGACGTGCTGGCCTCGACGTCCGTGAGCTCAAGCTCACGGCACCGGGCGCTCCTATAGGCAGCGAGGGGAGACGGCGAGCAACGGAGCAGGTAGGCGTGAGCGAGAGGGGTTGGGCCGGCTGGAAGAGTTCCAGGTGGGCTGCGGTGAATAGGTAAGATAGGTGGGCTTCGCTGGGCTGCTCTTCCTTTCTCCCTCATTTCCTTTCTTTAATTCTTCAGACAGAATAACAAGAGCAGAAATGCACAGAAAGATATGGAAGGCAATAGACTTATACAGAAATAGATCTGAGATCTTGGATTTATGAACAATTTGAATAAAATGATTTGGACATTTTTTTAGAGATATAAAAATAATTCAAGTTTGAATTAAATTCAAACTTGAGCCATTTTTTAACCCAACCAAAACACTTTCAAATGGGCTGAAAATTAGCAGAGAGGATGTAGGCAAAGTGCAGGATTTATAGGAAAAGAATGAACATTTATTGAGGACAGAAAATGGCACTAGAAAAATGAAAAGAATAAGAAGGAAGAAGGAGGTGTTGATGCATGGGTAGATTTGAGAGACATAGCAAGGGGTTTGGTCACATGCAACATGCATAGAACAAGACAACATCATGAAGAATGCGATGCACATGGTGATTATGATGAAATGCAAAATGACAAAAGGCACAATGCAATGTAAACAATGATGATCATGAAGCAAGAAGCAAATATGACAAGGCACTCAACATGATCATGGCAACAAACATATGGAAAAGAAATATGCAAAACAATTATGACAATGCCACACAATAAACACACGGCAACAACTAAAAAAAATGGAAGGCAACTGGAGCATAGGACTCGGGGCGTTACAACTCTCCTCCACTAACAGAAGATCTCGTCCCGAGATCTTAGGAACAAGACGGAAGAGAAAGAGGTAGAAGTGAAATAAAAATGCAAGAGAGAAGAAGAACAAGGTCAAGAGCACTCGGTAGAAAAGATGGACGGTGAAAATGACGAGAATAGAAAGCTGAAGGAACAAGATAGACTCTGAAACCATTCCGGTTAGAACAAGATAGAAAAAGAATAACAAAGAAGGAATTTCGGTAGCACTCCGTCTGAAAAAGGAAGGAATAGAACATGAACTTCGCAAGATGGGATGACCTTGATGAGATGAATAACACAATGCCTCCGGTAGAATTAAAATAGTGGAATGAAAAGAACGGATAAGAGAACAACAACTTCCACCACGAATGAATTAGATAGACTCCTTAGAAGGAAAGATTTAACGGGGTTGCCGAGAAAATCAAAAACAAAAGAATAAGTTTGTTGTGGACTTATGGAAAATCCTCTCAAAATTTGAGGTGAAACTGTGCCACAAGCAAAAGCTTGAATATCTTAGAAGATCGAAGAAATGCAAAACTCCACTTCAAAAGAATACGGAGAATTAATTGCACTTCGAGATGCAAGAGGAATAATACTTGAACTCCTCCAACAAGACTCTTGATGAACACTTGAAAGAATGAATTAAATCATGAAGAACCAACATGAAGAACTCCGGTGACAAAAAAAGGATGATGAGAATAGAATGAAGGATGAAAGAATAAGATTAAAGCTTGCGATGATTTAGATGGAGGTTCCGACGAAATGGCCGAGGAAAATTTGAACTCCGGAAAAGAAAAGATGAAAACACTAGGAACTAGAATTTATTCATCACAAACAAATTCCGAAGGAAGGGATTAAACACTCTGATGAAATAAGAATAAGATTTATTGTATGCTTATCCTTCATCAAATTAAATTGATGACAAGATGGATTTCGCATATTACTTATTCTTCTTGAAAAGGATTGAGAAGAGATATAGCGCAAACTTGAGAAGGTCTTCATGAACCACCGGTAGGATTGAAAAGAACGAATTAATTAATATGATAATCAAGGAAAAAGAATCTTGAACGAACCACCATAAGAATTCGAAAATGACCGACGAACGAGAATGAATCACCGGGAAGAATTAGACGATCAAATATGCCTGAGGGGATTTAGATGGAAAAGGACAAAGAGATCATGACCTGATTAAAGAACACTTGAACGAAGCACCGGGATAAATAGAGAACGAAAACTGGAATGATGGCCTCTGATGAAAAGAAATGGAAAAACAATTCCTGACATACTCCGGATGGGTAAGAAAGAATATCTGACAAATGGAATAAATCGAGAGGATAACATAAAGCTAGAACCACGAAACTTCAAGAGAACGGACAAGATTTAGAGGAAAAACTCTTCTTCGATCCTCAAATGACGACGAGAAACACCACCAGAATTACTGAGATACTCCGGTAGAATGACAAGCGAAGAGGTTGAGCCAACAATGAAAAGAGTTTGAAAACGATCTTGGAGAAGGCATGTGACTGATGGAAACCATTCTTACATCACACTTTGAAAAGAATTGAGAATAACTCCGGGGGAATTAGAAGAGTCAGGTAAGATCCTGGGAAAAAGCCTGTGGGTTAGGGCCCACTGAAGAGATAACACCGTTGGAAAGGGATGTCGAACAGATAGATGGTGCACCGGAACACTTGAAATATTTGAATGAGGTGTCAACCTCGAATTAATTAGAACACAGACGAATCTCCTGAGATGTCTTGAACACTCCGTAAGGATAAACTGGCGAGAGGCGAACGAGCAAGGAGAACACTTGATCCGAGGGAAAGAATATGATCAACACCGGATACTTGAATTGGGTCCACCGGAAAAAGAAAGGGATGAAAAATGACGAACAAGACGAGAATTCACCGGTTGAATTAATTTACGAAAGACTGAAGAGGCTCCACATGACTGAGATAGATGGTCGAGAGAGACTCAGACTCTGGGAAGAAGAGGGTGGGAGGGCGGGAAAAACAAAGACAACTGGACGGGAGAACCAACGAATATCTTGAAGAGAAAACACCGGTTGAAAGAATGCAAAGGCTTCGCACGAGTAGGATAGATAGTCGATTACGGACTCCGGTTCCGAGAAGAAGAAGGGGAGGGCGGGTGGGAAAAAGACAACTGAGGATTGAACTCAAAGATGAAGAGGGTCGATTTGACTTGACGAGAAATGCACCGGATGAAAAGAGCTGAGAGACAACGATCGGAAAACCAACCACGTGATCCTAAAGAAAAATTTGAAGGGGAAGAGAAGTAATTCAAAAACACCTACGTCAAGATTCCTCACCAGAGTGACGAAGGGGCTGAGGAGTAAAAAGAATTCCTACTCTCCGATATAACTAGACTCAGAAAACAGTTTATTCTAGACTCAACATCGGCCAAACTACACGATCAATGAAGGGGGCTCCTAGGGTCGGTCGAGGCTTTGATACCAACTTGTCACGCCCAATATGCGACCCTATCCAAAAGGAACTCGAAGGTCCCACCAAGGATAGACCCGCATATTGAAACGCTTTTGCAAGGTGGATATCATTACATCAACATTACATAATAGATGGGGATACATACAAGAGGCAATACAATGCCAAACGAATACAACATCACAATACATCAGAGCACCATCCGACTATGGATGAAACACAAACAGAAACTCAAACGACATCCACCCTGCTAGCCCAGGCTGCCGACCTGGAACCTATCCCGGATCGAAGAAGGAGCAGAAGAAGAACTCAATGCAAGCAAGCATCGCTCTCGCGTCATGATCATCGTACAACCTGTACCTGCAACTGTTGTTGTAGTAAAATGTGAGCCACGAGGACTCAGCAATCCCATTACCATGGGTATCAAGACTAGCAAAGCTTAAAGGGAAAGGAAGGGGTAAAGTGGTGAGGCTGCAGCAGCGACTAAGCAAGTATGGTGGCTAACATACGCAAATAAGAGCGAGAAGAGAGCAAAAGGAACGGTCGTCAACTAGTAATGATCAAGAAGTGATCCTGAACTCCTACTTACGTCAAACATAACACAGAAACCGTGTTCACTTCCCGGACTCCGCCGAAAAGAGACCATCACGGCTACACACACGGTTGATGCGTTTTAATTCGGATCTGGTGTCAAGTTATCTACAACCGGACATTAACAAATTCCCATTTGCCACATAACCGCGGGCATGGCTCTCGAAAGTTTATACCCTGCAGGGGTGTCCCAACTTAGCCCATGATAAGCTCTCGCGATCAACGAAGTATATACCTTCTCCCAGGAAGACCCGATCAGTCTCGGAATCCCGGTTTACAAGACATTTCGACAATGGTAAAACAAAACTAGCAAAGCTGCCCGATGCGCCGACAGTCCCGATAGGAACTGCACATATCTCGTTCCCAGGGTAACACCGGATGAGACATCCTACGAGTAAAACCAGACCTCGAGTTTCCCCGAGGGGGCCCCGCAGTCTACTCGGTTCGGACCAACACTTAGACAAGCACTGGCCCGGGGGGGCTAAAATAAAGATGACCCTCGGGTTGGCCGACCCAAGGGAAAGGTATAGGTGGTGGTGAGGCAAATGGTAAAATCAAGGTTGGGCCTTGCTGGAGGAGTTTTATTCAAAGCGAACTGTCAAGGGGGTCCCATAAATCACTCGACCGCGTAAGGAACACAAAATCCGGGAACATAACACCGGTATGACGGAAACTAGGGCGGCAAGAGTGGAACAAAACACCAGGCATAAGGCCGAGTCTTCCACCCTTTACCAAGTATATAGATGCATTAATAATATAAGAGATATTGTGATATCCCAACATAAATCCTGTCCACCATGGAGCAATCTTCAACTTCACCTGCAACTAGCAACGCTATAAGAGGGGCTGAGCAAAAGCGGTAACATAGCCAAGCAATGGTTTGCATAGGAAAGGTGTCAAAGGTTAGAGGTTCATGGCAATTTGGGAGGCTTGATGAGCAAAAGATAGGTAAAGCAGCATAGCGATAGAACGAAGCAACTAGCATGGCAATGATAGTAGTGAGATCCAGGGTAGCGGTCATCTTGCCTGAAATCCCGCAAGGAAGAAGAACGAGTCCATGAAGAAGACAAACGGGCGTAGTTGAACGAATCCTCACAATCACAACGTTACCGGAACTATCAAGAAGAAGCAATACCGGAAAGAAGCAAACAACATGGTAAACAACCATCACATAGACATGGCACGATGCACAATCAAGTATGATGCATGTCCGGTTTAAAGAGGCATGTCATGGCAAAGTGCAACAAACAATACTACAAATTAAGAGGAGCTCAATATGCAACGAGTTGCATATTGACGAAACACCACTTTCAATTATTTAGTTCTCTCTCGTTTAAGCTACCCAACAATATTAAATGTTGTTAAACATGGCAAGAGGTGAAGCATATGGAAACTACCTATCTAGGCAAGTTTAAATGAGGCCGGAGCAACACACAACAATTCCGGAAAATTCCCATGTCCATATTCCGAATTTGGTACTGTTCTGCCCTAAACCATATTTTAATGTTGTTAAGCACTAAAGCAAAGTGCACCATGTTAATCTATGCATTTTTCTTGCCCATTTACATATAAAGTTTATTAAGATTGGAGCTACGGTTATTTAGTTATGAATTAAACCATTTTAACATGGAATTTATGCAAACAACAGTTTTAAATATTTTAACATGGATGAAAGTTGGATATTGTGAAAGTACATGAAATTCTAAGCATTTTACATACATGACATGTTTCATTTGGATGCTTGGATATTTAGATATGAGCAATGCAATTTTAATGGCATTTCTGAAAATATGCATGCACTGGATATGTGACAAAATCACAGAATGAAAAAAAACGTCTACGGGCCGAATGCAACGCACGGCGCAAAGCCCAAGATGGACCTGGCCCGAAATGGAAGAGTGTGTGTGAGGAAAAAATTAAAAGGAGACAGTGCAGAAAAAGGGTCTCCTGGGATTCGAACCCCAGACCTGCTGGATCAATGCAAACTCTGAAGACCACTGGGATACAAGTGTTATTGTGATAAAAGAGGGGCTAGGGCTGACATGAATAAGAACAAGGGCTTGATCTGAGTGAGCCAAAAATTGGTGCAAAAGTTGATGAAAAAGGGCGCCTAGGATTTGATCCCGAGACCTCTCGAGGTCATGCATGCGATGTTAACCAGATGGGCTAAGATAGAACTTTGCTAAGGAATGCCTTACGCTCAATATGAACTATGTTCTGGCGTTGATCTGACGAAACTGAAAACGTTAACAGAGATGGCTTGCTCTGTGGCCGTGGCTGGACGCAACGAGCAGCGAAACTTGCTGATGCGGCAAGGGTGAGTGTGCATGTGGAATAACTGAAACAACAACAACAAAAATGAAAAAGGGAGGAAGAGCTAGGCTTGAACCCAAGACCTCACGGATGGATGCATCGCTACTAGCCACATCGCTAGCTGCTTGTTAGTGGAGGAAAAGGGCCATGACTCCAACGAACACACAGGGTGGTCGGAGGTGTTGTCGGTGAGCAAACACGGCAGCGACTGCGGCTATAAGACAACGGCGAGCGTGCAGAAACTGGTGAGGGTTAACTACAGAACGCGTGTGTGCAGCGACTCGAGCTCGAACTCACGCTCGAATCGGGCGCGATCATGGCAAGATGGCGGCGAAAGGCGCTAGGTTGGCATGGGGAGGCTTACGGGCGAGCTACGGTGTGTGGGTGTGCAGATGCGTGTGCACGAGCGGCAGAACAAGGGCTTCGAGAACGAGCTCGAGCAGGAGCTCGTCTCGGCCGCGGCAGCGAGGCACGGCGAGGCGATGACTGTGCTGGGAGATGCGAAGACACGGGCATGCTGCGGGAGCGCGGGACTTGACTTGCGGGTGATGCAGAGGAACAACAACTACACTAAAAGTTTTAGATATAGCCGGAGCATCGAGAGCACGACGATGGCATGGACCTAGTAGTGAATCCGGTGACCTAAACGCGACAGAAAGAAGGAGGGAAGCAGGTATACCTAGCTCACCCTAGGACACGCAGACGGCCACGGAGACGAACCAGAGGCGACGCGGACGAGCTCTGAACCCGACGCGGTTCCTGTCCAAGGAAGAAGGAAGCAGGGGAGGACGCCAGGCGCGTGACTTGGCGACGCTGAGGAAGTAGACGAAGTCGAGGAAGAAGATCGCGGCATCCTTGGACCCTTCTTGCTCCTGGCCTTGCTTGAAGTTGTAGAAGACGACGAGGAGGCCTCACAAACGACGGCGGAACGCGCTCGGTGGTTCTTCTCTGAACTCTCTCTGCTTCCTCACTTGGGATCGAAGGAGGAGACGAACGAAGAAGATAGAGGTGGCGGCGGCTGAGGCGGAAAGAGGGAAACCCTAGGGGCGAGGCATTGGCTTTATAGGGGCGCGGGACATGCTGGCCTCGGCGTCCGTGAGCTCAGGCTCACAGCACCGGGCGCTTCTGTAGGCAGCGAGGGGAGACGGCGAGCAATGGAGCAGGTAGGCGTGAGCGAGAGGGGTTGGGCCGGCTGGAAGAGTTCCAGGTGGGCTGCGGTGAACAGGTAAGATAGGTGGGCTTCGCTGGGCTTCTCTTCCTTTCTCCCTCATTTCCTTTCTTTAATTCTTTAGACAGAATAACAAGAGCAGAAATGCACAGAAAGATTTGGAAGGCAATAGACTGATACAGAAATAGATCTGAGATCCTGGATTTATGAACAATTTGAATAAAATGATTTGGACATTTTTTTAGAGATATAAAAATAATTCAAGTTTGAATTAAATTCAAACTTGAGCCATTTTTTAACCCAACCAAAACACTTTCAAATGGGCTGAAAATTAGCAGTGAAGATGTAGGCAAAGTGCAGAATTTATAGGAAAAGAATGAACATTTATTGAGGACAGAAAATGGCACTAGAAAAATGAAAAGAATAAGAAGGAAGAAGGAGGTGTTGATGCATGGGTAGATTTGAGAGACATAGCAAGGGGTTTGGTCACATGCAACATGCATAGAACAAGACAACATCATGAAGAATGCGATGCACATGGTGATTATGATGAAATGCAAAATGACAAAAGGCACAATGCAATGTAAACAATGATGATCATGAAGCAAGAAGCAAATATGACAAGGCACTCAACATGATCATGGCAACAAACATATGGAAAAGAAATATGCAAAACAATTATGACAATGCCACACACAATAAACACACATCAACAACTAAAATAAATGGAAGGCAACTAGAGCATCGGACTCAGGGCGTTACATCATGTCATCGTTCTTAGTGCATTACTCCATTTTTCCATGAACGTAATACACTAGATGCATGCTGGATAGCAGTCGATGCGTGGAGTAATAGTAATAGATGCAGGCAGGAGTCGGTCTACTAATCTTGGACGTGATGCCTATATAATGATCATTTCCTGGATACCGTCATGAGTATTTGAAGTTCTATCAATTTCCCAACATTAATTGTTTTCCCACCGGTTGCTATTTTTCTCGAGAGAAGCCACTAGTGAAACCTACGGCCCCCGGGTCCCTTTCATCATATTTGCCTTTGCAATCTATTTTCCTTTGCTTTTATTTTCATATCTATTATACCAAAAATAGAAAAATACCGTGCTACAATTTATTTGTTCCATGATCTATTTATCCTATCTACCACTTTTAGCTCACATTATTTGCCTCTCTTGAGGCGATGTACCCGAAAGGGAATGACAACCACTTTAACACGTCGGGTTGTGAGTATTTGTTATTTGTGTGCAGTTGTTGTTTACGTGGTGTGAGGAGGTTCTCTTACTGGTTCGATAACCTTGGTCTCATCATTGAGGGAAATAACTACTGTCGCTATACTGCATCATCCCTTCCTCTTTGGGGAAATACCAGCGTAGTTTTAGCAGACATCAAAAGGAATTTCTGGCACCGTTGCTAGGGAGGATCTTCAACATCAACCAGGTTCCTAATCACAAATCTGATCTCCTTGCAATTTACATTATTTTCCATTTGCCTCTCATTTTCCTCTCCCCCACTTGACAAAAACTTGCCATTTTATTCGCCCTTTTTCCGTTTGTCTTTTCATTTGCCCTTTAAGTCTTACTTGGCTTGTTTGCTTGCTTGCTTGCTTGGCATAATTGTGTGTTTATTTGAAATCAAGAAGCAAAAAATTTATGGATCCTTATCCACTTGCCAATCTTTTTAAGAGATCCAATTATGATGAACCAATTTCTAGTGAGTTGTGTTCACTAGATTATCTTTATGAGGTATTGCTTGAAATTCGTGAATCTGAAAATTGTGATGAAGTGTTTAAAGAAGAAAATTATAAAGTGATTCACGATAGCTCCTTCAATGAAAAGCATGATTGCAATGATGTTATTATAAATTCTATTATTGTCAATTGTGTTAATGATATGCAAAACCCTAAGCTTGGGGATGCTAGTTTTACTATGTCTACTACTTGTTACAATGATCATGATTGGGGTGATTCTTCTTATGATCTTGAAACTTTATTTAAGCCCCATGATGAATATGAGATTGAAAACAATGTTTTCAATAATATTACAAGTGGGTTTGGAAGAGTGTCAAGTTTAGATCCCACATATTTGGAGAATGTTCGATCTTATGAAATTTTTGATAAAAGTGGGTTTGGAGAGGTCATGACTTTAGTTAAGGTTAATCCCACTATTCTGGAAGAGTGTCAACTTTGCATGCATGTGGATCGTGTTGAGAATATGTTATGTGATAGAAATATTGTTGAATTTGAGTATGATCCTTCATGTAACTATCATGAGAGAGGAAAATATGGTTGCAGAAATTTTCATGCTACTACTTTATCTCTCGTCATGTTGAGATTGCTATTGTGTCTTTCTTCTTCCTTGCATATGCTAGATATTTCTTGTATTGATAATTTGGTTGCCTACAAAATGCCTATGCATAGGAAGTATGTTAGGCTTAAATGTGTTTGTCACATGTTTTATGATCCTCTCTTTGTGCTTCAAGTCTTGTCTTTCATGTGAGCATCATTGAAATCTCATGCCTATCTTAATGGCTATAAAGGAAGAGCTTGTTGGGAGGCAACCCAACGAATAAATAAAATTTTTGCTTTTTATTTTCTGTTCTTGTGTAATTGCACAATTATGCCTCTGGTTAGATGTGTTTTTGTGGTTTAAATTAGTGTTTGTGCCAAGCAAGGCCTTTGGGATGATTTGGGTGAGAGTTCATTTGATCTTACTGAAAAACAAAAACTTTTGCCGTCAAGAAATTATTTTTTATTTTTATCTAAAGAGTGCTTTTGGATTGATTCTTTTTGCAGAATATTAGTAATCAAATTATGCATGTCGTCCTAACTTTTTAGAATTTTTGTGTTTTACAAAAGTATTCGCAGTAGTCAGATTGCTACAGACTATTCTGTTTTTGACAGATTCTGTTTTCTTTGCGTTGTGTGCCTGTTTTGATGATTCTATGGTTTTATTTGATGAGTTTTTTCCATAGAAAAGTTGGAATAGAGTAGATATAATGCAAAAATAAAATATGAATAGGTTTGCAACAGTACTTATAGTAGTGGTTTGCTTTCTTATACTAACGGATCTCACAAAGGTTTTGTTGAGTTTTGTGTGATTAAAGTTTTCAAGTTTTGGGTGATCTTACGATGGATGAAGGAATAAGGATTAGCAAAAGGCAAATCTTGGGGATGCCCCCGAGTGGCATCCCCTCTTTCTTCCAACAACCATTGGTATTTTACTTGAAACTATATTTTTATTCGTCACATATTATGAATTTTTCTTGGAGCGTCTTGTATGATATGAATCTTTGCTTGTTTTGATTTGTGTTTTAAGTCTTGAATCCTTGCTGGACACACCTTTTTGAGAGAGCCAAAAATTATGATATGCTTGCTCCTATGCTTCACTTAAATTTTTAGAGCCACGGATTTGCTCTAGTACTTCACTTATATCTTTTTGAGCATGGTGTGCTTTGTTTTTTTTTGAAGAAATGTTCTCATGATTCACTTAGCTTTATCTGGGAGTTAGTAAATTTTTTAAGAAAATCTCTCTTGCTTCACTTAGATTATTTTGAGAGAAAGAAAAAAATTATGCTCACCTTCTTCACTTATATTTGTTTGAGCTATCAAAAGCAACATACGAAAATAGTCCCAAAGTGATAGATATCCAAGGAGGATATAATAAAAACTTTCATGAAGATCATTGGACAAAATAAACTTAATGGTTTTGAGATATGATGATATTATATTTGAGTCATGTTGATGAGTAATTATGCTTTAGTAAGAATATTGTTGTTAAGGTTTGTGATTCCCTATGCAAGCATGAAATTCAATAATTATACAATGAAATTTATATCCTACTTGTGGTGCATTATTCGGTGTTACTTATGCTTAATGCGTGGGTACGAGATCTTTCACTTTTTGGTTGGTCACTTCTCAATCTTTTTGCTAGCCTTCATTTTGCACTAAGTATGATCACTACTTGTGCATCCAAAACCCTTTAAACTAGTTTTTCCATATGAGACAACTATACCTACCTATATGCGGTATTTCCATGCCGTTCTAAGCAAAATTGCATGTGCCATCTCTAATTTTCAAAATAAATTTCTCTTTTATGTGCTCTACCGCTCGCGAGGTGGTGAGGGGTGGCCAATATTTTCCATGCTAGATGTGTTATTCTCATGATGAGTGTTTATTCAATTGTCATTGCACGAGAGTACATCAAAGGTATTAGGGATGCCCAGTCCCGAAATGAAAAATGAATTTACTTTATGTTGTAAAATAATAAATTCCTTGGAAAGTGTTGATATGGTTGGCACCTGTGGATACGGACAAGCCATGGAAAGTGAAAGTAATGGTGGAAAAAGGAATAAACTTTATTTTCTATTTGGGAACCGCCTATGATGTATCTAGCATGGAAAGTGTTGGGAGCTCTAAGTCGTTTTCGTTGGTGGGAAAAGTATGCCTCCCAAAATGTTTTTATCTCTCAATTTTTTCTTTGAGCTCTGGCACCTCTACAAATCCCTACTTTCCTCCGCGAAGGGCCTTTCTTTTATTTATGCAATTTTTACTTTGAATTTGAGTCTCCATCTTCTCTTATAAAGCACCAACTAAGTGGCACTATGATCGTATTTGAGCATTGGGTGTAGCTAATATTCACGTGTGTTTCATGAATGGATTAATGATTGAGCATAATGGGATAGGGATAACTTGCTTTAGTGTTGATATTTTGGAAGACATGGTTGCTTGTTCGTATGCTTGAGTATTAAGTCTTCATGTCAAAACTAGACTATTGCTTTGAACCATATAAAAGTCCAAATGTCCATGCTATAAAGAAAAGAAATGTGATGAACATGTTAGGCAGCATTCCATATCAAAAATTCTGTTTTTATCATTTACCTACTCGAGGATGAGCAAGAATTAAGCTTGGGGATGCTAATACGTCTCCAATGTATCTATAATTTTTGATTGTTCCATGCTATTATATTATCATTCTTGGATGTTTTACAATCATTTTATAGTCATTTTATATCATTTTTGGTACTAACCTATTGACATAGTGCCCAGTGCCACTTGTTGTTTTCTGCATGTTCTTTACATCGCAGGAAATCAATACCAAACAGAGTCCAAATGCAGCGAAACTTTTTCTGGATTTTTTGGGCCAGAAGACATCCAGTGGGCCAGGAACGCACCTGAGGGGAGCTCCAAGGGGAGCACAACCCACCAGGATGCGCCTGGGGGCCCAGGCGCTCCCCGGTGGGTTGTGCCCTCCTTGTTGTCCTCCCGTAGTGCCTCTTTGCTCTATAAGTACCCCCAATATTCCATAAACCCTAGGGGAGTCGACAAAAATAAATTCCAGTCGCCACAGAGTCCAGAAACACTAGATCCAACTTAGACGCCATCTCGGAGGGGTTAATGATGTCCATTGGTGCCTCTCCAATGATGCGTGACTAGTTCTTTGTAGACCTACAATTTTGTAGTTAGTAGCTAGATGGCTTCCTCTCTCTCTCTCTTGATTATCAATACAATGGTCTCTTGGAGATCCATATGATGTAGGTCTTTTCCGGTGTGTTTGTTAGGATCTGATGAACTTTGGGTTTACGATCAGATCTATATTTTATCATGAAAGTTATTTGAGTCTTCTTTGATCTCTTATATGCATGATTGATTATAACCTCATATTTCTTCTCCGATATTTGGGTTTTGTTTGGCCAACTTGATCTATTTATATTGCAATGGGAAGAGGTGCTTTGTGATGGGTTCGATCTTATGGTGCTTGATCCTGGTGACAGAAAGGGAAACGACACGTATGTATCGTTGCTATTAAGGATAAAAATATGGGGTCTATTTCTACATAAATAGATCTTGTCTACATCATGTCATCGCTCTAATTGTATTACTCCTTTTTTCCAAGAACATAATACACTAGATGCATACTGGATAGTGGTCGGTGGGTGGAGTAATAATAGTAGATGCAGGCAGGAGTCGGTCTACTAATCTTGGACGTGATGCCTATATAATGATCATTGCCTGGATATCTTCATGAGTATTTTAAGTTCTATCAATTGCCCAACAGTAATTGTTTTCCCACCGTTTGCTATTTTTCTCGAGAGAAGCCACTAGTGAAACCTACGGCCCCCTGGTCTCCTTTCATCATATTTTCCTTTGCGACCTATTTTCCTTTGCTTTTATTTTTAGATCTGTTATACCAAAAATACGAAAATACCTTGCTGCAATTTATTTGTTCTGCGATCTATTTATCCTATCTACCACTTTTATCTCATGTTATTTGCCTATCTTGAGGCACCGTACCCGAAAGGGATTGACAACCCCTTTAACACGTCGGGTTGCGAGTATTTGTTATTTTTGTGCAGGTGTTGTTTACATGGTGTGAGGAGGTTCTCCTACTAGTTCGATAACCTTGGTCTCATCATTGAGGGAAATACCTACCGCCTCTATACTACATCATCCCTTCCTCCTTGGGGAAATACAGACATAGTTCTAGCAGACATCAGGAAGCAGAGGTTGTCATGTGCTTTTTGGTTTTGGATATGCAAACTCTTAAAAATGAACATCACTTTATATTTGCCCTTATGATAGCAACCTTTATTATGCAGTCCGTCACTTTTATTTCTTTGCCATCACAAGATAATACAAAACTTATTTTCTCTTACAATAAAATATCATACATATTTAGGAGGAATTTTTATTTCTTTATGCAGCAATGACAACTTACTTGAAGGGTCTTATTCAATCCATAGGTAGTTATGGTTGACACTCATGGCAAGAAACTGGGTTTAAGGGTTTTTGGATGCATTAGTAGTATCTCTACTTAGTGGGAATTTTGGCTAGCAAAACACCCTAGAGAAGCACCACATGCTAGACGATCCATGACAATATAACTTCTGTGTGAATATAAGCAATCATAACTCATTATGTTGTCTTCCTTGTCCAATGTCAACTAATTGATATAGAATATTTAATGGGGGTTTACGATCATAAAAGATGTCCAAGATAGTATATTTATATGTGAGACCTCTCTTTCTTCATTACTTTTTTCATGGATTGCATCAATGACCAATGCTATGTTTGTTAACTTCCAACAATTTTTATCAACTATAATTCTTTTATGTGAAGTCATTACTCCCCATGGGATGAGCATATGATCTTTTCATCCTTTATTATTTTTATTTCATTGCTAAGATTTAAATAAGAAAGTAAAGCAAAACTCAAAAACACTCTTTATTATATAACTCTCACACGATTACATAGATAGATAGATCACGAAACAAGAACTCGAACTAGATCATACTAAAACTTCATTCTTCTAAATCATAAAATCACTAAGGATCAAACTAAGATAGATAATGATGATAAAAGTGATGGTGATATGATATCGGGGCACCTCCCCCAAGCTTGGAACAAGCGAGGGGTGGTGCCCATACCCCATGTACTCAAGTCTCTTTGTTCGGTGATGGTGGTGATGATGTGGTAGGCTTTTTCTCTGGCTTCCAAGGCATAGGCTCTTTGTCATAAAAAGGTGAGTGTGTTTTCGGACTCCTGAAATTTGCAGCCAAACTCATACCTTTAAGCCTGGATTCATACTCAAATTTTTGGTTTTGTAAGTCATAAACTTGGGCCTAAAGATAATCAATCCGGTCATTGAGCTTGAAGAAGATGTCCCCAATGTTCTTGCTGCCCGCCTTGTGTTCACAGATGAATTCCATGATAATGGAGTTGATAGCATTGAGCCCGCGCTCCACCATCCCTTGTCACTTGAAGATCTCATGTTCCACCGCTTCAAGCCTGTCCTTCTCGCTTGCGGTCTTCTTAGGCCATTGAACGTCCTAGATGTGAAGCACCCCCTAAAACATCTCAATGTCTTGAGGGTGTTTCATCACCTCCGGAAGGTAAGGGTTGACGGCCTTCTCATAGAACCGACACGTCTCCAACGTATCTATAATTTTTGATTGTTCCATGCTATTATATTATCCATCTTGGATGTTTTATATGCATTATTATGCTATTTTATATCATTTTTTGGGACTGACCTACTAACCTAGTGCCCAGTGCCAGTTGTTGTTTTTTCCTTGTTTTTGTCTTCTACAGAAAATCAATACCCAACGGAGTCCAAATGGAACAAATTTTTTGATGATTTTTCTTGGACAAGAAGACCCCCATGAAGCTTAGGGAGGAGGCCAGAAGAGCCATAGGTGAGCCACAAGCTCGCTAGGCGCGCCCTAGGGGGCACCCTATGAGCTTGTGGGCCCCCTGGGACTCGTCCAACCGTAATCTCAGCTCCATAAATACCCAAATATTCTCCATATACCAGAGGGCACACTGAAAATACTTTTCCGCCACCGCAAGTTTCTATCCTCATGAGATCCCATCTGGAGACCTGTTCCGGTGCTTTGTCGGAGGGGAATTCGATAATGGAGGGCCTCTACATCAACCTTGCTACCCTTCTGATGATGTGCGCGTAGTCTACCACAGACCTACGGGTCCATAGCTAGTAGCTAGATGAATTCTTCTCTCTCTTTAATCTTTAATACAATGTTCTCCTTGATGTTCTTGGAGATCTATTCAATATAATCTTCTTTTGTGGTACATTTGTTGAGACCTGATGAATTTTGAGTTTATGATCAGATTATCTATGAATATTATTTGAGTCTTTTCTGAACTCTTTTATGCATGATTAAGATAGCTTTGTATTTCTCTCTAATCTATTGATTTGGTTTGGCCAACTAGATTGATATTTCTTGCAATGGGAGAAGTGCTTTGTTTTGGGTTCAATGTTGTGGTGTCCTCACCCAGTGACAGAAAGGGTAGCGAGGCACATATTTGTATTGTTGCCATTAAGGATAAAAATATGGGGTTTATTCATATTGGTTGGATCTATCCCTCTACATCATGTCATCTTGCAAAAGGCGTTACTCCATTCTTGTTAACTTAATACACTAGATGCACTACAAAAAAAGACACATCCGTGACATTTTAGCCCGAATAAATTTTTGTCTTGTCATGGTTATGACACTTCTATGTCGATAATTGTGACAAAAACAAGTATCATCATAGATGTGGTGGGCTCCTACTTCTATGATGAAAAATCACGAGAGAAAATGGGCTTTTCGTCCTCGGCGGGCCGGGGACACACCTGCATGACATTCTTTGGGCCGTACATGATGGAAAAAATCATGGTAGAAGCCAGGGCGAGGAAAATTTCGGGGAGTTCCCGATTATGGTGGGTGGTCAGGGTCGAGCGATGCACAGAGGTTTGCGCATTTCTCTAGTGTGCATGTGCGAGGCATTGGGATCTAACTAAACCCGAGCGAGGCATTCGCTTACTGAATCCGAGCGATTGCACTAGCTACGTTACTGAACCCGAGCGATCGTCCCTTGGCTGTTAACTGAACACGAGCAATTCCTTCGCTACTACTGCTAACTAAAGACGATCGACCATACCTCTTGATGAACAGTGACCGTTGTTGGGGTTGGATGAACTCTTACTGGTGAGGGTTGGATGAACAGGACCCCATGGTAGTAGGCCATTGCCGCTGGACGAACAGGACCCCGAGGAGGCCGCCACACACGAGCCGGTTGGGTGTGGGTGAACAGGACCCTGTGGAGGGCTAGTTGAACATTAGCCGGTGGAGGCTGGATGAATAGTAGCCCGTGGATGAACAGTAGTTGGTGGAGGCAGGAGGAAGACGCGGTGTATGAATAGTAGTAGGTGGAGGCTGGAGGAAGTTGACGGTGGATCAATAGTAGCCCGTGGAGGCTGGAGCGAGGCAGTAAATGGTGGATGAACATTAGCCCATGGAGTCCTGTTTTGCGGTAGGCCACACCCCTCCCAATGAACAGGACCCCGTTTTGATCATAGGCTCTCCAACACAAGTTCGTTTCCTCCGTTTTCCGGTACACCACACTCCTCCCGATCAACAGGACCCTGTTTCGACCGTAGGCACTCGAACAGAAGTACGTTTCCTCCGTTTTGCGGTACGCCAGACCCCTCCCGATGAGCAAGACCCTGTTTCGGATGTTCCGTCCAAGCCGGTTGGCTCCTGATCGATGAACAGGTGGCGTTCTAACCCAGTCAATTGACTCCCTATGAACACAGACCTGTTTTCCGTTACGACCCAGCCGGTTGGCTGCCAATGAACAGGACACAGTTGTTGTACGCGTTTGAGAACCCGCCCATATGTACGTAGGTAGCCGTATTTTTTGTCGTGTGGCTGTAGGTACACACACACGATTTAGACGGGACTGTTTTTTGAAATTCACAAACATTTTTTGAAACCAGGAACCATTTTAAGGCGGAGAAACAAACATGTTTTAGTCTGTGAACAATTTTTAAAATGGAAACTTGTTTTGAAAATTCAAAACCACTTTCAAAAATGTGTTTTCAATCATAAACATTATTATGAATTTGTGAACATTGCAATAAAAAGAAATATTTTTCGAATTTCTATTATTTTTCTAAATGCAATTTATTTTAAAATTCTCGAAGATTTATGTACTTTTCTTGAAAAATGCATTTTTTATTTCGAACAAATATGGAACAAGAATAATAATTTGAAGTTACAATTTTTTTGAAAATGGGAACAAAATTTGAAGTTCTGAAGTTTTAAAGAAAATTTGTACAAAAAACAAAATTCTGAAAAAATACAAATAAATAAATTTATGGGAAAACGGAAAAAATAACTTGGAAGGGAAAAAGAACAAGAAAAGTAGAAAAGAACACAGAAAAAACAAAAATGGGCCGGCCCAACGTTGTGCGAAGATGCGAAGCTTCAACTATATGCCGCTCTGTGCGACAAATAAGGTTTCTCAGCTGCGTGGGCAGGATATAAATGGTTGGCTTCTCTGGGTCTTAGCCTATGCAGCCCATGTACGAAATTCTGGATAATTTTCTTTTTCATATCTAGCAGATGGACCACAAAAATTTAGTATCACCTCAGATATAAGAAAATACTTTTGGTGGTGAATGGATGAAATAAGTGGAGAAACGACCTTGCTTTCTTAGTAGGTATAGATTATGTTTACTGTGTGTTTATAGAAATTTTAGGATTTATTCTAGTGTTTTCATTTTAGTTATTGTTTTGCATACCAGTGGTTTTAAAAAGAAAAAAGAAAACCCAACGTGCAACATAGCCGCGGCCAATTTTGGCCCACGGCCCAGCTGCTTCCTCCTGCTGCAGCCACTTCACGCGAAGCGGTACTCAGCGCCCGCCGCCTCGCCTTAAGACGCTGACCCGCGGGCCCCGCGCCCCTGTAGACCCCCTTCCCCGAGCTGGACACGGCCATGCCGCACCGCTCGCGCACCCGAAGCAGAGCCCGAGTTGAGCTCGCGCCCTGGATCACCCCTTGCGCGCCCGACCCGCCGCACGCGAGGAAAACCCATAGGGGAACCCTACCGCAGCCTCTCCCCACTTTTCGTCGTTCGCACGCAGCCGACGGGTGAAACAGATCTCGCCGAAGGAGCTCGAGACCGTCGCCGTTCTCCGGTTGTTTCCATCACCGTAAGAGCACCCGCAGCCGCGCCGCTGGCTCCCTTCGATCCCCTCTCAAAGCCGCACTTCGCTGACGTTCTGGTTTGGCCACAGCGCATCGGAGCGAGGCACCCGACGCTGAGCAGGAGCTCCGGAGCACGCCGGGGTTTCCGTCGTCGGCACCACCCGCAGAGGAGGTCCCTCCCGCCGTTATAACCACCACTGCCTTCGTCGCTCGACGCCAAACCCATCCGTCACTTCTTCCTCGCTGGGGACTCGCCGGAGAGCCGCCGCCGCCGACACCCGACCCGCCGCCGCAGTTTTCCTCTGTTCTAGTGAGCACAGGCGCACAGGAGCCTTTGACCAATCGGGTGCTGCCACGTGGCGGATGCTACATGAGCTGATATAGTAATTCCAGACCAGGAGTTTCTGTTGTTTTTGTTTTTTCTTCTTCAGATGCTACATGAGCTATATCTTTTAGTCTACAAATCCAATTTAGGTGATTATTTTTCCTATTAACTCACAATATCCAGGAGAATTTGACGGAATCAAAATTTCACTTTTTTGCACTTTTCAAATTTGAATTAAACTTTCGGAGGCCATAACTTTCAAACCGTTTAACAAAACTGAGTGTTTCTTTTTGCGTTGTGATCTTAGTGCATTGCGGATGATTTGTACATGTTGTTATGCTACTGTTCTTGTATTTTAAAACAATTTTCTTGCTATTGGTTTTATTTTGGCTTTATTTGTGCTTCGGTGATTGATTGGTTTATTGTGTGAAACGTGTAGATTGTTCGTAGTGCCACTCGACCTATTGTCAGGAGTGTGACTTTTTGAACCAGAACCAAGGCAAGTTACATGTTGATCATCCTTTACCTATTGTTTTCTATGCATGTAGTATATATCACACTATAAATTTATGCATGTATAGGAATACTATATATTTGTGCTATATTGTTGAGCCATCTCCTGTCAATGTAGATCATGATAGTTGTAGTTTTGCTATGCTTTGTAGACGGGGTTGGTTCGTGTATACATTCAGCTTATGTGATTATTATACATATAACAAATTGAGTAGTAAGTAAGGATTTAAGTCACCTCTGGGCAGAATTGGTATTGTTGGGTGGTTTCAAGAACATCATGGTTTATACCCTCTGAATGTAAGTGGACTGTCGCCTAGGTTCAAAAAGATCAGACAGACTTAGTGACTAGTAGCTTCCTTGCACAACCACTCGCTAAATGGGCTCTGGCTTAGTTGATTAGGTTGTGGGATCCTCGCCCAGGCAAAGCTAGCAGATGTAGATATGAGTAGGTGTACCTGCTGCTGGTGGGTGGAGGCGACTATTTCTGAAAGACTTCGTCTCAATCTTTGGGTTGAGTCTAGTGCGTAAAGTGTGCAACACTCTGCAGAGTATTAAAACTAATCATGATTAGTCATATTCCCAATTATGAAAAAATTTGAGTGACTATGATTACAATTGTTGGGTGATCTTGACAGATGTGACACTTAATAACTTTTTTGGGGAACTTAATAATGGGTAGGTCGGAGTTGGACTTGCCAATTCAACCTTGTGTATTTAACTGTAGGTACATGATTAAATTAAAAATTTGACTATTAGGTAGTTATGAGGACAAAATTGGCTTTCTGCAAAAATAACCATGAAGCTTTTCTTTTGTTGTAATATGCATATACATGTAGGTTTGCTTTATTATTACCCCTGTGTAACTTGCCAATACATTCAACGTATTGACCTATACGGCTGCAACGTCTCATGTTGAAGGATATTCAGACGAAGAGTAAGGTACCGTTAGGGTCGCGAGTCTGCACTCAACATTACCAGTGGGCTATGATGGGACTCATCATTATTTTGTGCTACCTTTCCGCTGTTTGATTGAATAAAGCTAGCTATGTGCTATGAATATTGTTTTATTTTATGAATTCTGGATCATACGTTGTAATAAATGATGCACTTGCTATTCTGGTATTCATCTATATTGTGTGTGCTAGCGAGTCGATCCAGGAACTAGCACGGTAAGCACAGAGACTCAAATCCTTCGAGATTTGATCATTACACAACACGCGCCTTGCTATTACAATGCGCGCGAAAAGTCGCTCTAGCCGCCAAATCCTGACACATGAAATCCCCCTTATAATCCTGAGCCGAAAGGGCCACTAGTTCAAATCGGTGGGGGTACTTTTGTAACACACCCTACATTTTGGACAAGCGCGCCCCTAAGTCATGGTCCCCCCTCCCATCACCTCCTTTTCGCCATTCGAAAACCCATGCCACCATAACTCTCTGCTCCAGCTGCCAAACCCCACCCTCCGCCGTCCGGCACCCTGCCATTGCCTAGCCGGAGCCTCTTCCCCAACAACCTCGTCTACCGCAGCAGCTCGACGTCCCTCATCCACTGCCCCGGGTGCGGATCCATCATCGATCTCGTTGTCCCGCCGGTTAAGCCGCCCGTCTTCCACCTCCAAGGAGCTGCTCTGATGATCGCCTCGTCTATCGCGGCTGCTCCATCCCCACAGTGCCACCTTAACCTACTCCACTGGAACCGCAACATCCTTACCGACTCCACGGACGAAGTCGAGGCCTATTCGGCGCCACCAAAGAGTTTGTACACTCATCGCATCGCACCTTCTCCTTAACTCGATCTCGTGGCGCGCTCCCCCAAGGCGCGGCTACCTTGTAGTCGGCACTACAGGTGACGTCTCCATGACAGATCTTCCTTAGTGAGAGGCTCCCTCGACGGCGGCGTCCATACCAGTCGGAGCTGTTGCTGCTCCGGCTCTCGCTCGCTCGCGCTGCTGCTGCTCCGGTTCTCGCTCGCTTGTGGAGCTATTGCCGCTGGTCCGGCTCTCGCTCGCTCGCGCTGCTGCTCGGCTCTCCCCCCACTCGTGCTGCTGCTATGTTCTTGCTCACGCTCGCCCTGCTGATGCTAGTACACGGGCTGCTGCAGCTACACGAGTTGCTGCTCTGGCTATAGTTTGCGCTGCTGCTCCAGGTGCTGCTACTCCAACTGCTATGTGCTACTGTGTTCCCTGTCGATCGCGTTTTAATTTAGATCACTATTTCTCTACTACTAGTGCTCTCACGTCCTAAACTACATGTGAAGTGCCTCTCTGCTCCAATGCGTTCAGTTTCGACAGTAACATTTAGATTCCATAGTAAATTTCAGTTTCGACAGTTAGGTTCAGAGTCAACAATTTTTACCTCATCTGTTGTAGTCAGGTGTTTCTTGGTCATGTAAATTTTACATATACCACTTTTTGTAATGTATTTTACATCATGTATTGGAGATGCTATTAGAATCCCACTTGAGATTAACTATGTCTGTCGTGTACTGCTTCAGCCTCGACATCTTACGGCTCGTCAAAGCTATTCCAACGACGGAACCATCCATCACAACAAAGTAGTGCCCTGGACGCCGTTGTTTGTGTCAAAACCGGCAGATCTCGGGTAGGGGCCCCAAGCTGTGCGCCTGAGGATCAATGGTAACAATGGACAAAGGAACACAATGTTTACCCAGGTTCAGGCTCTCTTAAAGGAGGTAAAACCGTACGTCCTGCTTGGTATTCATTGAGTATAGGGGTTACAATAGTTGATCTACCTCGAGATCATAATGGCTAAACCCTAGCTTGTCTAGCCTATGAATATTATGAAATCCTCTACGGACTAAAACCCTCCGGTTTATATACACACCGGAGGGGCCTAGGGTTACCCCAAATCAGTTTACAAGGGAAAGAAAGAGCATATCCGGACACCAATCTTGCTACCCACGCACACAGGAGTCCTACCCGAACACGGGGGATGGTCTTCCACTTTATCTTTACGGCCCACTAGTCCGGCCCATATTGGATATGCCAGACGCTTGAGGACCCCTGAATCCAGGATTCCCTCAGTAGCCGCCGAACTTGTCTTCAATGATGATGTAGTATCCGGCTTCATGTCTTCGGCTTTGCAAGGCAGGTTCTTCAACATACTTCAGATCAACGGTAGTCCGGCTTTGGCCTCCACGTTCCTCCTTTATGATCTCTTCCTATCGTTGCCTCGATTTCGACGCATTTAGGTGAATGGGAATGGTCTATTATTTTATTACCAATAAGCTCCCTGTCTTGCACGAGCGGCATCTATATAAAGAGGTCAAATCCCCAAACGCCATCCCACATCGCGCAAAGAGCATTGGAGCAAGAACCACAAAAAAATTCCACAACATGACGAGCGCCCCTGGTTCTTCCTCGCGCCACCATGGCCCTCAAGAGGGTGATTGGCGAAGCTGTTTTGTATCTCATCTCCAACTAAGTCGACTTCAGACTCAGGGATATCTCCCTACCATAGATCTAGTCTCTGTACGAGAGGGTTTGGCTTCAATGCGTAATGACGTGCTAGCAGAGAATTTCCCCAATCCCAGCGGGGAGGAGAGGGCGTGCTTCGTCTCATTTCTTTTGAGGGTCTTAGGATTCTCGATTCATGCCTTTCTTAGGGGTATGTTGGAATTCTATGGAATCCAGCTGCACAACCTCATGCCAGGTTTAATCCTGCATATCCCGGGTTTTGTTGCTCTCTATGAGCTGTTCTTAGGCTTCGAGGCTCATTTCGAATTATGGAGAAAGTTCTTCTGCCTCGTCCCCCACCACCGTGGCAGATCTATATTTGATGTGGGGAGCGCTAAAGTGTGGCTCATAGCTGGATCAGGTTACCCTGTCGGAACTCCCAAGAAGGGGTCTGAAGAATGGTCTTCGGAATGGTTCTATATTGAAGATGTTCCAATTACGGACCTAGTTCGGCACGGGCTTCCTGAATTCTCCAGTGCTCCTCCGAAGAAGCTGCTGAATTGGCGTCCCCGGAACCCCAAGCAAGAAGACAGTGCAGAAGTACTAAGGTTAGTCAGCAAGATTAGAGTACTTGCCCACATCGGACTATCGATAATTGAAGTCATGGCTATCGCAATAAAGTGATGCATCCAACCCCTTCAGTCCAGAGTGACCCCTTTATGGTGTTACAACAGGGAAGACGACTCATCTCGCTATAAGCGCGAGGGTCCGGATACCTCAGCTGCTCTGGCCGCTATTCTGGCAAATATTTACAAGGGGGAGGAAGAAGAATTTCTCCGCTTGAATTCCCGGCAAGGCTTTTCCATGTATAACCCTATTGACTGGGTAAGCTTGTTGTTTTATCAGCATTGTTCTACCTCGTTACCGAGGGGTGCTAACCATTCTGACTATCCCTTTAAAACAGACATGGATGAAGGTAGTCGAAAACATTCACTGCCCCTCCCCTCAGCCAGAGGATCATGCTCGCAATGAAGACCCAACTTCTGCGAGGATCCGGATATATTCATGGAGTTTGATGATGGAATCTATTATCAAGCCAGTGTTGACGGCTCGGAAGTGGACATTACAGCCGACTACCCTGGCCTTTACCCTTTTGTTAAGGTAAGTGTTCAGAAATCATCTTCAAAAAGAGTATCCCTTTTTTGCACCTCACCCATTACACTGAACCGCGTTACATAGGATCGGTGCTCAGCGAGCCGAACCCAGTCGATGGCGGCCCCAAGGACGACCACATCTTCGCGGGATGAGCGTTCAAAATGAAAGGAGACCGGGAGCGCCTCTGATCCTCCTCCATCGTCAAAAAGGCATGAACTTTAATATGTGCCTAGGCATAAGACAGAATTGTCATATTTCTCCCCCTTTATTATCCCAAGAGGAGCACATAGCAAACCGTATGCAAAATCCCAGCTAGCCGAGCTTTGGCCAATTCGGTGCCGGACTCGTCGACGAGGACGAGGGACCATACGAAAGTGGCACCGACTAATCCACCTCATGAGTATTTGGATGACGTATCCTTCACCAATTCCAAAGTGGAGAGCACGATGAATCATCGTTGCCTGAAAGAGACCCTGCACACTTCGGCTTTTACCGATCAGGAATTTACCGACCTTAGCACCGTGGACGAATATATCCGGGCCACCCGAGATGGACTCACTGGAGTTGCTCATCTGTTCTCAAAGGATATGTAGGTGACTATTTGTGCAAATTTAATAGATATGTGCCAGTAGCCCCCGAGACTTGAAGCGGTATAGACTAACCGATTTAAGATCGTTATGACTGCATGTTCTCAAAGAAAAGAACAACGTGCTGTCCCAGGAGCTTGAAACAAGATGGACACAACTTAATGCTACCAATTCGGAACTAGATGAAATGAAGAAAAGCCCGATGCCCAATGGCAAACGGAAAAAACTGGAGGAGGAAATGAACAAGCAATCCAAAGAGATAAGGAGCTTAAAGGCTTAATTGTTGGCCGTGCAAGAAGATAACAAAAAGTTGAAACGAGGCATATTCGGTATGTCCTTTGATCTATCCAGGGGACTCATATAATCTAATAAAACGAAATCTTATAATGTTGTCCTTGCAGGTCTGTTAACCGGGCGTCCCCAAGAGGAGGTGTCCGGATTCCAAGGTGACGTTCTAAGGGAACTGTCTAAAGTGCACGAGTGGGCCCGGAGAGCCATGAAGAACATAATCAAAGCCTTATGGCCATCTAATGCCCCTCCAGAAAGTATGGAGGGCTTGGCGAACCTGTTCAAAGGTGCTCGGCGCCGTTTCAAGCTATGGAACTCCTCGGCATGCCGGGAAGGTGCACGAGAGGCATGGGCAATGGTGAAGACGCGCTACACCAGACTCGATCGAATCATATGGCCCGAGTTGGACCTCAGGGACCAGATGGGAAAGAAATCCCTGTGAACTTTGTATATGACCAAGTGATGATAGCTGTGAAATATTCACAAGAAGACTGTAGTTTAGATAGTCTTATAGATGGCATAGAGAAAGAGTAGGCGTTCGATCCTATGTAACAATGTACTTTATCATCGAACTGTATCTCCGGCCGAACTTATCAAAATTTGTCATCGCAGACCTTCGCCTTCAACCTTCGAATCAGGAAGTTGGAGTGTTTCCGGATACTATGTTAAATGAGAAACATTCATTATGTCTGGAAACCAGGCAATCCGGTCATATTTCTCAAACAAACAAAGTTTGTTCGAGGAGTTATGTTATATTGCTATTTAACGTAAGAAACATCTTCCAGGGAAAATAGTTGCGTTAGGGGTTCCTTTCCTTGAGTTGACATGCCGAAGTATGCATGTCTAGGCTTGTATCCGGATTATGGGCAGCCTATCCTGTATTTATTTGTAAAATAGCCCGTCGTTGCTCGCCGAACAATTATTCCCTTAAGAATGCTAGCTTTCGGCTTCACCCGTCTGAGGTACAGATCCGGATAATCCAGTTGTAACAATCACAGAGGTACTCCCTTTACACCCTAGCTGAACAATTGGGAACATAGAGTATAAGCACAGGAGCGAGGCAACCCAGCTTGGCAAAAACTTAAGTCATAGAGGTGCATATAATGGCAACAAGATGTATGAAACAAATGACGGATACAACGTAAGCTATAAGCTTTTAATAATAAGCTTCATTGAAAAGCCCCCAATTATAGTGGGGGTGTATACATTTAAATATGTGTACCCCTAACAATTCGGCAGATCCGAACATACCCTAGGAAAAAAGGAAAAAAGAAGGAGAGGAGAAGGACAAATCTTGTCAAAGTAAAAATAAAGAGACAGAACTATGCGTAAAATCTTTGGAGCTGGGCGGGTTCCATGGGTTTGGCTCAAGGTGATTATCTAGTGCATTACGAAGGCGATAGGCTCCTCCTGTAGGGAATTCATCTATGATGAAGGGCCTCTCCCATTTTGGTTTTAGCTTATCCTTTGTCTTCTCCGAGAGGCACAAACAAAGGTCGCCGACATTATATGTCTTATCCCGCACTTCTCTGCTTTGGTATCACCTGGCCTGTTGTTGATAGAATGCGGAACGGGCCTTTGCAACATGGCGCTCCTCTTCGAGTACGTCTAGGTTATCCTGCCGATCAAGCTCGGCTTATCGCTCTTCGTACATGCGCACTCGAGGTGAGTCATGAATAATTTCACAGGGCAGTATAGCTTCTGCGCCGTACACCATAAAGAAAGGTGTGGATCTATTCGTTCGATTGGGCGTGGTCCGCAACCCCCAGAGTACGGAATTGAGTTCCTCAAGCCAGTGCTTATCTGATTCTCGTAAGGAGTGCACCGGCCTGGGCTTAATGCCACTCATTGTCAGGCCATTGGCCCGTTCAACTTGACCGTTTGTTTGAGGGTCATACGATGCATAGTCGAGTTTCATGCCCAACTTAGCACACCAGTTTTCCACCTCATATGCTATGAAATTGGAGCCATTATCCATGATGATACTATGCGGGACACCATAGCGGTGTACCACACCGGATATAAAGTCAATCACTGACCCTGCTTCAGATGTTTTTACTGGTTTGACCTCTATCCATGTAGTGAATTTATCTACCATCACCAGCAATATTTTTTATGGCTTCCCCCTTTAAGTGGTCCGACCATGTCAAGCCCCCAGACCGTGAAGGCCAGGTGATGGGGATTGTTCGTCATGCGGTGGGAGGCATATGACTTTGGTTGGCAAAAATATGATAGCCCACACAACGCTGGACAAGGGCTTGAGCGTCTGCTCGGGCCGTTGGCAAGAAGAATCCTGCCCTGAAAGCTTTGCTTACAAGGGCCCGAGCTATGGCATGATGACCACCCAGACCAGCATTTATTTCCACCAAGAGCTGTTGTCCCTCTTCTTTGGAGATGCACCTTTGGAGGACTCTGGTAGTGCTCTTCTTGTACAGTTCACCCTCATGCACTTTGTAGGCTTTAGACTGCCGAGCTATGCGACAGGCTTCATTTTGATCGTCAGGAAGCTCCTGTCTGTTGAGTTAGGCTAGGAAAGGTTCGGTCCATGGAGCAATAACAACCATGATCTCATAAGCAGAGGGTGTTATTTTGGCATCCGAACCCTCGATGGTATCTGCACTGTGTTCGGCTGCTGGGGATGTGACCAGGTCCGTACTAGCTTCTCCGCTCTCACCCTGCCACACTACGGATGGCTTAAAGATCCTTTCAACAAAGGTGTTAGGCGGGACGGGGTCGCGCTTGGTGCCCATGCGAGCGAGGATGTCGAATGCCTGGTTACTGGCTCGAGCAACATGATGGAATTCCAGTCCCTCGAACCGAGCTGAAATTTTAATACATCGCTTCGATATGCCGCCATTTTTGGATCTTTTGCATCAAACTCTCCATTGACCTGGGATATTGCAAGGTTATAATCTCCACGCACCTCGAGGCATTGTACACCCATGGAGACAGCCATGCGAAGACCGCGTAGAAGCGCCTCGTATTCGGCTGCATTATTGGAGTTCGGCTAGCATTTTAGAGCCGTCGAAGTACATAGTACAGTTGGAGTATGAACTATACTCTTTAGGGAGTTCGGCTTCCGTCCATTCATCGACGAAGTCGGCCAACACCTGAGATTTAATAGCTCAGTGTGGCTTGTATATTATTTCAAACAGTAGGAGTTCGATGGCCTATTTGGCTATGCGGCTAGTGGCGTCCCTATTGTTGATAATGTCCTTAAGTGGTACTTCAGATGCCACTACAATCGAACACTCTTGAAAGTAGTGTCGCAGTTTTCAGGTTGCCGTAAAGACCGTATAAGTTATCTTTTGGTAGTGAGGGTATCGGGATTTGCATGGTGTGAGGACCTCCGATACATAATAAACTGTCTTTTGGATGGGGAACTTGTGTCCCTCTTCCCCTCGCTCGACGATGAGGACAACACTTACTACCTGGTGAGTTATGGAGATATAAAGCAACATGGGCTCGCCAACACCTGGGGCAGCCAGGATTTGGTTGCCTGCTAGTATGGCCTTGATTTCTTCCAATCCAGCTGTGGCAACGTCTGTCCATTCAAAGCTATCAGTCGTCTAAGTAGCCCGTAAAGTGGCAATGCTTTCTCTCCTAATCTGGAGAGAAAGAGGCTCAAACCCGCCATGCACCCTGCTAGTTTCTGGACCTGCTTTAGGTCTGTTGGTATAGACAATTGTGACAAGGCTCGGATCTTAGTCGAGTTTGCTTCAATTCCTCTATGGGAAACAATAAACCCTAGCAGCTTTCCGGCTGGAACTCCAAAGACACATTTTTCCAGATTGAGTCGTATGTCATATGTTCGGAGGTTGTCGGAGGTGAGGCAGAGGTCGTCCACTAGTATTTCGACGTGTTAGGTTTTGATAACCACGTTGTCCGCATATGCTTCAACTGTTTTGTCGATTTGTTTTTACAAGCATGTTTGAATCATTCGTTGGTAAGTGGCACCAGCGTTCTTAAGCCCAAATGGCATAGTGTTGAAGCAGAAAGGGCCGTACAGGGTGATGAACACCATTGCGGCCTGATCGGATTCCTTCATTTTAATCTGATGGTATCCGGAATAAGCGTCTAGGAAACACAGTGAGTCATGTCCTGCGGTTGCGTTGATGATCTGGTCAATGCGGGGCAGCGGGAAAGGATCTTCGGGGCAAGCTTTATTGAGGTCTTTGAAATCGACGCACATGCGCCAGGATTTGTCCTTCTTTGGCACCATGACCAAGTTGGCTAGCCAATCTGGGTGTTTGATTTCCCTGATGAACCCGGCTTCTAATAGTTTGGCCATCTCTTCCCTCATGGCACGCTTGGGTCCGGAAAATCGCCGTAGTGTCTGATTGACAAGTTTAAACCCCTTAATGATGTTTAGGCTGTGTTCGGCCAGCCTGCGTGGGATCCCGGGCATGTCCGAAGGGTGCCAGGCAAAGATATCCCAATTTTCGTGTAGAATGCGCGTAAGGCGGCGTCTACTGCCGGATCCAGCTGTGCTTCGATGGACGCTATTTTATTGGGGTCCATCGGGTGCACCTAAAATTTAACTATTTCATTTGCTGGCTTGAAAGAGGTGGATTTAGGTCTCTTATTGAGAATCACATCGTCTCTGTCCACGGTGGATCATAGGGTGGTAAGTTCTTCTACTGCCAAGGCTTTGGATAGTGCCGCGAGGGCTAAGGATGCAGTTTTGTTTTTGGCTCGGACCGCTTTGTTCGGGTCACTCTAAATTGTGATTATTCCATTGGGCCCTGGAATTTTGAGCTTCATATACCCATAATGGGGTATAGCTTGGAAACATGATAAAGCCTTGTGTCCAAGGATAGCGTGATAGCCGCTGTTAAAGGGGACCACATGGAAGAGAAACTCTTCAGACCTGTAATTTCCAGCTGTGTCGAATACCACATCCAATTTAATTCTCCCAGAGCATCATGCTTCTCGATTGGGAATGATTCCTCGAAAGGTGGTGCTACTTTGCTTAATGCGTGTACTATCAATCTGCATTTTATCGAGCATGTCCTCGTAGATTAGGTTAAGCCCATTGCCGATGTCCATGAGCACTTTGGTAAGTTGAAAGACGTCCACAATGGGGTTTAGTACTAGGGCGGCGGGTGCTCGGACTAGCCGGGCCTTTGGTTCGTCTTCGGCAATGAAGGTTATTGTCGCGTTGATCCATGGGCTCAGTGCAGTTACTTGGTGGACTTCGATGAGGTCACGGAGTGCCATTTTATGCCAATTATTTGAAAAAAGGTCTTGAAGATTGTGAGGACATTAAAATCCTCCCTCTCTGGAGAGTATTTCTCTAGAGTGATGGTGTCGAGGATGGCCTCCCCACTCTTTGCTACCTGCCCGGGTACCCAACATGCATGAAGACTATGGGTTGAGTTTGTGCTTGGAATCGCATGTATCGGACAGGGTTTATCAAGGAGTTCGTCAATAACAGACATGTATCCTGTAAAGGGTTTGTTTTTTCTGCCAACGGACCGATAATCGGATGCCTCACTAGGGTGTGTGTGTTTGGCCCGGGCCGCACACTGCTTGAAGACAACAGGCTCCAGTTGAGTTTTCTGGGCCTTCCATGTGCTTTCCATCACGCAGTACTTTTGTACCACCTGTGATAGTTCTGTTAAGCTCTATATGTGACGGTGGTCGAGGGCATTCCGGATTCCCTCGTCGGTACAATTGCGATGGAAGGCTGAAATTTCATCGTTGTCGCAGCAAGCTTTGATCTTGTTTTTAGCAAGTAGGAATCTGGCCCCAAAGTGATGGACCATTTCCTGAGGTTGCTTCCGTACATACATCAGGTTATATATGTCTGGAGGGCCTGAATTGCTTGGAGAGTATTGATTGTGGTGGTGGGTGGGCTAAAATTTGAATCCCGACCCAAATCTGTGTTCGGAGCTTGCAAAATCTTTGAGGTGACCAGTTCGGGTCCGGGGAGATCCAAGTGCTCCCCCAAGCCTACGTCCGATCCAGAGTTTAGGGGACACAAAGTCCCATCCGAAGGGAGGGTATCCGGCTTGAGGGGTTCGGAGACCCGAACATATTTGGTTCTCAACATAGAGAGAGGTATCATCGGCTCGTTCCTCGAGGACTGTTACCAGGTGGGTGATCGGTGGATGATTGATTTCCCTCTGGTCAGGTTTAAGCCTAATCCGACCATGATCTATTGAAACCCCAAGGGCGGCGATATGATCTAGCAACTTGTTTAAGGACGAGGCGTCTGCCGGATACATCTTTCCGGAGTGCTCGAGGCCGATGCGGAGACGATGTTCGGCGATCGTAGGGAGCGCTGTTGGCTTGATGGCCATACAGGCACCTATCTGGAGGATCTGCTCGGAAGTTAGGCTCCAGGTGATGTTGTTGTTGATGACTAGGCAAGCCATAGATCGCTGTTTCGGGACTACACAACAGAGCTCTCAATGAAAGCACCAATGTCGGTGTCAAAAACCGACAGATCTCGGTTAGGGGGACCCAAGCTGTGCATGTGAGGATCAATGGTAAAAATGGACAAAGGCACACAATGTTTACCCATGTTCGGGCCCTCTTAAAGGAGGTAAAACCCTATGTCTTGCTTGATTGTATTCGATGAGTATAGGGGTTACAAGAGTTGACCTACCTCGAGATTGTAATGGCTAAACCTTAGCTTGTCTAGCCTATGAATATTATGATATCCTCTACGGACTAAAACCCTCCTGTTTATATACACACCGGAGGGGCCTAGAGTTACCCCAAGTCGGTTTACAAGGGAAATAAAGAGCATATCCAGACACCAATCTTGCTACCCACGCACATAGGAGTCCTACCCGAACACGGGTGATGGTCTTCCACTTTATCTTCACGACCCACTAGTCCGGCCCATATTGGATAGGCTGAACACTTGAGGACCCCCGAATCCAGGACTCCCTCAGTCGTCTACAGACGCCCCAGATCTTCCTCCACACCTCCGACAGCCACCTCTGTAGCAACTTCTTCACTTACCAACCCAATGATGCTAAGGTTGACACGGCTACGCCAAAGAGGTCACTTGTCGCATTACTTATTACTCTACATTCATGTCGATCCATTAGGTCTATTTTGGTTCAAAGGAAAAAGTGAAGGAAAAACATAGCAATAGGAAATTTTCCTATGGTACTCTACCATTCAATTATTTATGCATTTGGTTGAAAGGAATGGAGTAAAACATCCACCTGGACCTACTTTTCAAAATCCTATGCATGAAAACAAGACTAAGTGCATTAGTGGCATAATAAGATTGTAACTATACACATTTTCATATGGTTTCACTTTAATTTGGCCATGTTTCTTTGCATTGCTCCATTCTTCCAATTCCTGTGACCCAAACAACTAAGTTGACCAAAATTCTATCACTACTAGGGAAAAGCTTATACACATAATCTTACCAGTAGCGCCTGTTAAAAGAAAGTGCTACTGCTACTTACCCATAGCGCGTGCACTTGAACATCACTACATATATGGGTCTAGCAATAGCGCGTCTCCTGGGAAAGCACTACTACTAAAATTCCCATGATAGTAGTAGTGATCTTCGGCAAACCACGCTACCGCTAAGATTATTGTAGCGGCGCATTCCCCTGGAGAAGCGTTACTACTAATGAAAATAAAATAAAATGAAAAACAAATAGAAAAGTAAATGAAAATGAAAGAAATAAAAAAGTAGAAAGGAAAAATAAAATGTAAAGAAAAATAAAAGAAAAAAGAAAAACAAAGGAGAAAGGCATAGCAGTATCGTCTATTCAGAACAGGCGCTATAGATAATATGGCAACATCGCGTTTTGTAAACCCCCGCTATAGAAAGGGAAAAGGAAAAAAAGAAAAGGTAAAAAAATAGCTATAGCAGTAGCGCGTTGTGCAAAAAGCGCTATAGCTACCTTAGCTATAGTGCTTTTTGCCTACCAGAGCTACCGCTACGTTTGACTTAACCCCCACACGGTTTCTCTCCCCCCGGCCACCACTTCTCCCCCAAATCCCTTGCCCCACTCTGCCACTATCTCCCCACTTCGCTGTCGCCCCACTTTGCCACCATCTCCTACCGACGTCGACGCCCTAGGAGCCACCAAAGCCACACGCCGTCGACGCCACCGGAGCCGCCCCCAACGCCATCGGAGCGGAGCGGCCTCTTCAATTCTACCGGAGCCACCCTCACCGCCACCGCCTCTCTCACCATCACCGGAGACGCCCCTGCCTCACTCGTCACCACCGGAGCCATCCTCTATAAGCCCCCACCCCTCCTCTCTCTCTCATGCATAGCACAAACATTGGACAGAGAACTAGCTACCTAGATTGACTAGTTTAATTAGGTTAATTATCTAGGTTAGAGCATAAATTTAGTTAGGGCTTTGACAGAGAACTAGCTAGGTTAACTAGATTAATTAGGTTAATTATCTAGGTTAGTGCAAAATTTTAGTTAGGGATTTGACAGAGAACTAGCTATGTTAACTAGTTTAATTAGGTTAATTATCTAGGTTAGTGCAAAAATTTAGTTAGGGCTTTGACAGAGAACTAGCTAGGTTAACTAGTTTAATAAAGTTAACTATCAAAAATTATTTGGACTATGGACCTGAATCTGGTGCAAATTTCATTCAAATGAAATTTGAATTATTTGGACTATGGAAATTTTGGTGAGGTCAGAAGGGTTAGAGAAAATGGAGTTCCTTTGCAACTTAATTGGGTTCTGTCCTAGGCAGAGAAGGGTTAGAGAAAATAATGTGTGTGTGTGTGTGAGAGAGAGAGAGGAATAGCTATAACAGAATTTGGGTTCTGTCCTAGGCAGAGAAGTGTTTAGTGAGGTCACTTTGCAAAGGTTTTTGATTATTGAAAAGACCACTATTTTTCAAGGAAAAGAATTTAGGCAAGTTTTGTTTTAAAGATGATCCCTTCCTGGACTTTTAGCTTTAAACAAAAAACAAAAGCATTTAGCTAAAAATAAAAAAAGTAGCTATGGCATTTAGTTATAAACAAAAAACAGAATTGATGTTATATGATATATGTCATTGATGTTCATTTGCATATCCCATTATTGTTGAATATATCTTTTCATTGAAGTGGTCTTTGTTATATCTTTTCATTGAAGTGGTTCGATTGTGCCCAAGTGGCCTTTTGTTGTTAATAACCCACAAGTATAGGGGATTGCAACAGTTTTCGAGGGTAGGGTATTCAACCCAAATTTACTGATTCGACACAAGCGGAGCTAAAGAATATTCTCAAGTATTAGCGGCTGAGTTGTCACTTTAACCACACCTGAAAGACTTAATATCTGCAGCAAAGTATTTAGTAGCAAAGTAGTATGGAAGTAACGACAAGGTAATGGTGGCAAAAGTAACAGGAGCAGTTTTGTAGCAATCATAATAGTGGCAACGGAGAAGTAACAAATCAAAGATCAATATGAAGCGAGCTCGTAGGCAATGGATTAATGCTGGATAATTATGTCGAATGGCGTTCATCATGCAACAGTTATAACATAGGGTGACACAAAACTAGCTCCAGTTATTCAATATCATGTAGGCATGTATTCCGAATATAGTCATACGTGCTTATGGAAAAACTTGCATGACATCTTTTGTCCTACCCTCCCATGGCAGAGGGGTCCTATTCGAAACTAAGGGATTAAGGCCTCCTTTTAATAGAGAACCGGACCAAAGCATTACCACTTAGTGAATACATGAACTCCTCAAACTACGGTCATAACCGGGAAGTGTCCCGACTATTGTCACTCCGGGGTTTGCCGGATCATAACACATAGTAGGTGACTACAACTTGCAAGATAGGATCAAGAACACTCATATATTCATGAAAACATAGTAGGTTCAGATCTAAAATCATGGCACTCGGGCCCTAGTGACAAGCATTAAGCATGGCAAAGTCATAGCAACATAAATCTTAGAACATAATGGATACTAGGGATCAAACCCTAACAAAACTAACTCGATTACATGGTAAATCTCATCCAACCCATCACCGTCCAGCAAGCCTACAGTGGGATTACTCACACACGGTGGTGAGCATCAAGAAATTGGTGATGGAGGATTGTTGATGATGATGATGGCGACGGATTCCCCTCTTTGAAGCCCCGAACGGACTCCAGATCAGCCCTCTCGATGAAGAATACAGCTTGGCGGTGGCTCCGTATTGTAAATCGTGATGAATCCTTCTCTGATATTTTTCTCCCCAAACATGAATATATGGAGTTGGAGTTGAGGTAGATGGAGCTCTAGGGGTCCCATGAGGCAGGGGGCGCACCATAGGGGGGGACGCCCCCCACCCTTGTTGCTAGGGTGTGGGCCCCCTTCTGTTGATTCTTTCGCCAGTATTTTCTATTAATTCCAAAAAGTGACTCCGTGAAGTTTCTGGTCATTCCGAGAACTTATGTTTCTGCACGAAAATAACACCATGGCAATTCTGCTGAAAACAACGTCAGTCCGGGTTAGTTCCATTCAAATCATGCAAGTTAAAGTCCAAAACAAGGGCAAATGGGTTTCTAAAAGTAGATACATTGGAGACGTATCAACTCCCCCAAGCTTAAACGCTTGCTTGTCCACAAGAAATTCAGTTGACAAACTGAAAGTGATAAAGAAAAACTTTGACAAACTCTGTTTGATCTTGTTGTTGCAAATATGTAAAGCCAGCATTCAAGTTTTCAGCAAAGATCATGAACTAACCGTATTCACAATAACATTTAGGTCTCACGTTTACTCATACCAATGGCATAATCAACTAGCGAGTAATAAAAATAAATCTTGGATTATAACACTTTCTCAAAACAATCATGATATGATATAACAAGATGGTATCTCGCTAGCCCTTTCTGAGACCGCAAAACATAAATGGAGAGCATCCCTGAAGATCAAGGACTGACTAGACATTGTAATTCATGGTGAGAAAGATCCAGTCATAGTCATACTCAATATCAATTAATAACAATGCATACAAATGAAAGTGGTGCTCTCCAACTGGTGCTTTTTATAAGAGGATGATGACTCAACATAAAAGTAAATAGATAGGCCCTTCGCTGAGGGAAGCAGGGATTTGCAGTGTGCCAGAGCCCGAGTTTTTGAAACAGAGATAAATAATATTTTGAGCGGCATACTTTCATTGTCAATGTAACAACCAAGAGATCTCGATCTCTTCCATGCTACATACATTATAGGCAGTTCCCAAATAGAATGGTAAATTTTATATTCCCCCCCACCAACGAGCACATTCCACGGCTGGTCTGAAACAATGGGTACCATCCAACTAACAACAATCCTGGGGAAGTTTTGTTTGCAATTATTTTGATTTGATTTGAGCATGGGACTAGGCATCCAGGTTACCGGCCATTTTCTCATGAATGATGAGCGGAGTCCACTCACCGTGAGAATACCCACCTAGCAAGGAAGATATAGACATCCCTAGTTGATACATGGGCTATTCGAGCATACAAACCATAATTTCATTTGAAGGTTTAGAGTTTGGCACATGCAAATTTACTTGGAACGGCAGGTAAATACCGCATATAGGTAGGTATGGTGGACTCATATGGAACAACTTTGGGGTTTATGGAAGTGAATGCACAAGCAGTATTGCCGCTTAGTACAGGTGAAGGCTAGAAAGAGACTGGGAAGCAACCAACTAGAGAGCGACATAGTCATAAACATGCGTTAGGATTAACCAACAATGGGTGCAAGCATGAGTAGGATATAAATCACCATGAACATAAATATCGTGGAGGCTATGTTGATTTTGTTTCAACTACATGCGTGAACATGTGCCAAGCCAAGGCACTCGAATCATTCAAAGGAGGATACCATCCTAGCATACTACATCACAACCTTTTTAATAGCATGTTGGCACGCAAGGTAAAACATTATAAACTTCTAGCTAATTAAGCATGTGATGAGTAACTATAATCTCTAATTGTCATTGCAAATATGTTTCATTCATAATAGGCTGATTAGGAACGATGAACTAATCATATTTAAAAAAACAAGATAGGTCGAGTTCATACTAGTTTTTCCTCATCTCAATCATTTCATCATATATCGTAATTATTGCATTTCACTTGCACGACCGAACGGTGTGGGTAATAATAATGGTGCACGTGCATTGGACTAAGCTGGAATCTGCAAACATTTAATTCAAAGGAGAAGACAAGGTAATATGGGCTCTTTATTAGATCAACAATAATGCATATGAGAGCCACACATCATTTTCATCGTGGTCTTCTCCTCTCGACCCCCAAAGAAAAGAAAATAAATTCAAAGAACAAGAAAAACTATTTACATGGGAAAGCTCCCAACAAGCAAAAAAAGAACGAGAAATCTTTTTGGGTTTTCTTATTTAATTACTACTACTACAAGCATGGAAAGTAAAATAGCTAAAAGCTATAACTAATTTTTTTGGTTTGATTTTTCTCAAAGTCTTTCAAACACACAAGAAGAAAGCAAGAAAAGAAAATAAACTAGCATGGGTAATACAATGAAAAAGTACGAACACCGACAACTAGATTGAGTGTGTGAACATGAATGTAATGTCGGTGAGAAATACGTACTCCCCCAAGGTTAGGCTTTTGCCTAAGTTAGTCTGCGCCCATGGATCAAAGTAGTTCTCTTCGGTGTATTGATGAGGATCGTCAGGGTTCCACTGGTTAGCGAGCTCCCGCGGATCCCACTGATAAGTACACTCCTGATATGGATCAGGAGATGGCTCAGGGTCAGGCTCTGGAGATTGTGTCTGCTCCCAGTACGCATAAATGTCATCGGGCAGGATGAGGTATGTGCCTGAATGAATGTTAAACAAAGAAGGTGTAGGCAAGACAATAATCTGACAAGTAGTTTCACTAAATACCAAGTTATAAATGAATCTTTTCTCCTTATCATCGCAAATGAAATCATGCGCTACCATACTTTTATAGTCTAAGAAAATAGTGGGCAGCACCTTTTCCTCTTTCTCATAATGCCTAATAGGTATCTCAAAATATTTAGAAAGACATGAAGCAAAGATAACTCCAAAAAAGGGGCCTTAGCAACCATAGCGCCTAAACTGAAAGTTCTATCATGAACTAAAGCATGGTGTAAAATGGCAAGGTCAGGAGCATTGAGGCCCCCACTGTTCCAACGACCAATTAAACATCTACTAGCAAATATTGCATAGTAACATAGAACAGGAAAATGTATACTAGTAGTTCTTGCATCTGGCACTTTCCTACTTTCCCCTACAGTAACTTTATGAATAAATTATGCCACATCACTAGGATGTGATTCCTCGACGATGCCCTCAAAAGGCAACTTGCAAACCACACAAAAATCATAGAGTGACATCTCCTTGAACTCATCATATAAATAAAAATCTACCGAAGGTGGTGATCTTCTAGCATGGAAATGAAAGTTTTGCACAAAAATATTAGTGAGTAGGAGATATTGATCACACTTATCGTGAATGAATTCAGTGATGCATGCATTCTCAGCCAAGTAATAAAAGTCTTCATAAATTCCAGCAGCCTTCAAGAATGCATCACGAGGCCATTCACACAGCTGAACCTTCGTGATGCGAGGAAGATTGTACATGGGGTTTTATTCTCTTCATTCTGCTTTTCCTTCGAACCTCGGCTCGAGGAGCCCCTCAATAATCTCTTCAACATTTTCTTCCTCTGAAATTTTTTGAAATTTTTAGTGACTCAAAATAAAAGTGAACCAAACTCAACAAGATTGATAGCAACTACAACCACAAGTGCCTAGAAGCTATATCACGCATTAAAACTACCTAGGACCATATAAATTTGACATGCAAGCTCAAGAACAGGGTCACCTCAGCAGCAAACATTTGCAATTAATAAAGCACTACAACAAAAATTAATTGGACCATTGGAAGAGTCACATACCAAAGAAAAATCCCCCAAAGCAGTTTTGTGAATGGAGCTTTGAGCAAGGAGATCGAAAATGGCAGCAAAACGAGCAAGAACATGAGTTTGAGCTACGGGATGATTTTTCTAGAGGAAGACGAAGTGTGTGGGTGCTGGAATAAGTGGAGGGGGGCCACATGGGGCCCATGAGGCAGGGGGTGCGCCCAGGGGGTAGGGCGCGCCCTCCACCCTTATGGACAACTGGTGCACCCCCCAGGTGCGTTCTAAGTGCCAGAAATTCTCAAATATTCAATAAAAAAGCATACAATTTTCAGGGCATTTGGAGAACTTTTATTTTTGGGGTATTTTTTATTGCAAGGATAATTCAGAAAATAGAGAGAAAATGCTATTTTTATTTATTTATTCTAAATAATAGAAAGTAAAATGAGGGTACAGAAAGTTGTGCTTTCTAACTCCATCCATCTCATGCTCATCAAAAGGAATCCACTAACAAGGTTGATCAAGTCTTGTTAACAAACTTCTTCCGAAGGACATGACACCCAAGAATTTTCGAATAACAGTAGGTTACCTCAATGGGGATATCCTTGTCCCCAACAATAAGAATATCATATTTCTTTTAGACTGTAGGAAGAGGGAATTCAAAACCTCCAATAGTAATAGTTGAAATTTTCCAATAGAATTGATACTATGAACTTGAGGTTGTTTCTTCGGAAAGTTCACCATATGCTCATTACCATTAACATGAAAAGTGGCATTGCCTTTGTTGCAATCAACTACAGCCCCTGTAGTATTCAGAAAAGTTCTACCAAGGATGATCGACATACTGTCGTCCTTGGGAATATCAAGAATAACAAAGTCCATTAAAATAGTAATGTTTGCAACCACAACAGGCACACCCTCACAAATACCGATAGGTATAGCAGTTGATTTATCAACCATTTGCAAAGAGATTTCAGTAGGTGTTAACTTATTCAAATCAAGTCTACGATATAAAGATAAAGTCATAACACTAACATCGGCTACAAGATCACATAAAGCAGTTTTAACAAAGTTTCTTTTAATGGAGCATGGTATACTTGGTACTCCTGGATCTCCTACTTTCTTTGGTATTCCACCCGTAAAAGTATAATTGGCAAGCATGGTGGAAATTTCAGCTTCTGGTATCTTTCTTTTATTTGTAACAATTTCTTTCATATACTTAGCATAGGGATTCATTTTAAGCATATCAGCAAACGCATACGCAAAAAGATAGGTCTAATCATTTCAGCAAAGCTCTCAAAATCCTCATCATCCTTTTTCTTGGATGTCTTAGGAGGGAAAGGCATGGGTTTCTGAACCCATGGTTCTCTTTCTTTACCGTGCTTCCTAGCAACGGAATCTCTCTTATCATAACGCTGATTCTTTGATTGTGGGTTATCAAGATCAACAGCGGGTTCAATCTCTTCATCATTATCATTACTAGGTTGAGCATCAACATGATTCTCATTATTAACATTATCACTAGGTTCATGTTCATCACCAGATTGTGTTTCAGAATTAGAAATAGAAATATCATTGGGATTCTCAGGTGTGTCAATAACAGGTTCATTAGAAGCATGCAAAGTCCTATCCTTATTCTTTTTTTTATTAGAAGGACTAGGTGTATCAGTATTTGTTCTCTGAGAATCTTGGTCAACTCTCTTAGGATGGCCATCGGGATACAAAGGTTCCTAGGTCATTTTACCACCTCTAGTCATAACTCTAACGGCATTATCATTATTCTTATTATTTAACCATTGAGCAAATCATCTTGTGCCATAAGTACTTGTTCTACTTGAGTTGTAACCATGGAAGCATGTTTACTAATAAGCTTAAGATAACTTTTAACTCTATACATATAATCACTGAAGTGTTCAACCGTATAAGCATTATGTTTCAATTGTCTACCAACATAAGCATTGAAGTTCTCTTGTTTAACAATAAAATTATCAAAGGCATCCAAGCATTGACTAGTAGACTTATTATGAGGAATATCACCTTCATCAAATCTATGGAGAGAATTTACCTTTACTACCTATGTCGGGTTATCAAGATCATGTATCTCTTCAATAGGCGGTAAATTGTTAACATCTTCAGCTTTAATACCTTTTTCTTTTATAGATTTCTTTGCCTCTTGTATATCTTGAGGATTGAGAAATAGAATACCCCTTTTCTTCGGAGTTGGCTTAGGAGTTGGTTCAGGAAGTTTCCAATCATTATCATTGCTCAATATATTATTCAATAGCAATTCAGCTTGCTCAATAGTTCTTTCCCTGAAAGCACAACCAACACAACTATCCATGTGGTCTCTAGAAGCATCGGAAACCAGCAGGATTGCTACAGCCGTTGCCGATACCCGAATGGTAGTGGGATAAACTTGGCATGGATTTTATCACTGGATTACGCAGGACTCATTCAGGCTATGACTCTATCTTGGTTGTAGTTGATCGTTTGACGAAAGTAGACCATTTCATCCCGGTGAAGACAACTTATACGAGTGCTAAGTTAGCAAATATATACAGGACCAGGATCCTATGTCTGCATGGAGTTCTGAGGACCATTGTATTAGATAGAGGAACACAGTTTACTTCAAAGTTTTGGAATCAGCTGCATGAAACTTTGGGTACTAGGCTAGAGTTTAGTACAACGTTTCATCCACAGACAGATGGACAGACCGAGAGAGTCAATCAGATTCTAGAGGACATGTTGAGAGTTTGTGCGCCAGATTATGGATCTAGTTGGGATGACAACTTGCCCTATGCAGAGTTCTCCTATGACAACAGTTATCAAGCCAGTTTGAAGATGGCCCCTTTTGAAGCTTTTGTACGGAAGGAGGTGCAGGACACCGTTATCATGGGATGAAGTTGGAGATCGATAGTTGTTTGGACCAGACTTAATCAGAGACTCTGAGGAGAAGGTTAAGTTGATTCGAGACAGGCTCAAGGGAGCCCAATCTAGGCAGAAGAGTTATGCAGATACGAAACGCAAGAAGGTAGCTTACGAAGTCGGAGACAGAGCACATCTTCGTGTGTCCACACTTCGAGGAGTTAAGCGTTTTAGAGTCAAGGGGAAGCTAGCACCACGTTTTGTAGGACCCTATAGAGTTTGGAACGCATGGGAGAAGTTGCGTACAAGTTGGAATTGCCTGAAGGAATGTCAGGAGTTCATGATGTGTTTCACGTTTCCCAGTTGAAGAAGTGCCACACAGAGATGGCCGACATTACTCTGAGAGATACAGTGCCGCTGGAAGCAATTCAATTGGATAGTGATCTGACCTATGAAGAGAAGCCATTCTAGATTCTCGAGTTTTCCAGCCTAGTTACTCGCAGCAAGGTTATCAAGTTTTGCAAAGTTCAGCGGAGCCATCATACCGAGGAGGAAGCCACCTGGGAGAGAGAAGAAGACCTCCGCAAAGACCACCCAAACCTTTTTGCTGACCAACCTGAATCTCGAGGGCGATATTCACCTTAAGGGGGGTAGGTTTGTAACATCCCAATTTTCAATTTGGATGTTATACATAGATCATCATACGCATATCATATTTTATTTGCATTTTGTTGTGATACTAGAAATCTTAAGAAACTCAAGGACCCAAGGAGAGAGTTGCAGGTTTCACAAAATTTTCATATTTGAATTTAGTTCAAATTTGAAAAGAGGATCAATATGATTTTAATAATTTCTCTCCAATTGTTTCCAACAACAAAAAATAAATGAGAGAAGATAAAATGACTTCTTCAACAGAAGAGAAATATTGGAGAAGAAATTTTGAAATGAAATTATTATTTTTATTTGTATTTTATTTGTTATTTTATTTGAATTAGAGAAAAATATGCATTTTTGAAAATTGCATTTTGTCCAGAAAAATGTTCATCTTGTCCTAAATATTAGGTAGGGACGATGAAAATTGTTTCCAGAATTTTTAGAATTTTTTATATTTTATTAGGATTTTCTTCTACGCGCAAATTGTTTAAGAAAAATCTGCACGCGACCTAACTAGGCCGGCCCAGCCGAGCCGGGCCATAGCCTAGCCGCCGCCAACCGCCTCCGCCGTCCCGTGCGAGCACCGCACTCCGGCGAGGGGGAGTCTAGGTTGGACCCGCTGCCGCCGCCCCTCGAGCAAGCCGAGGCCCCCCTCAGGCATTTATATGCCGCAGGCGCCGCCCCTCTCCTCCTCCACATTGCCGCGCCGCCCCGAGCACCGCAGCCATGCTGCCGAACACCGCCGCCCTGCGCCATCGCCTAGAATCCGCCGCCGCCGCTAGAAGCCATCGCTGCCGCCGCTGCTAGCTGGTGCTGCTGCCTCCGCCGCCACCGCCCCGCGTCGCCGTCACGCCGCCTTCGCACCTCCCGTCGATCCGCCGCCGGAGCCGAAGCCGATCTGCCGCCGGTCAATTCCGTCAACCGGTATAAAACCGTTCGGTTTTTCTCGGTTTTATTCTTTTAGATCGGGTTTTTATTTTTATTTTTAGTTAGTTAGTGAATGTTCACCCGTTAGATCGTTTTAACGAATGAATTCGTTCCTTTAGTTCTATTAGCGAACGTTCGTTCTGTAGATTTTTTCTTTTTAGTTTTATTTTCGGCCAGGGACCTATCCACGAATAAGTTTTATTGCAATTTAGCCCTGATCTTAAAACTACCGTAACTTTTTGCTCGTTTATCCAAATTAGATGAAACCAACACCTAAATCTCCGTAACAATCTCTTCTTTCCAGTAAACCAACTTGAACATGATTTTGACGATTTAAAATTCATGTTTAGTTCAGATTAGCGATCTTGTTTTCTTTGTACCTTGAGTTTCGTAATTCCGTTTGAGTTGTTTCTTTTTGCAAATCATAGCTCATAACATGTACCTACTGTTAAGATATAATCCACATGATAATATTGCTATTAGGTTTTCTTTTCTGTTTAGTTTAGTCGTTTGCTTGTTTTGAGTTTGATTTGGATCTTTTCTCGTTTACTCTATGTTTCGTTTGAGTGATTGCTTATGTATGTTAATGTTTGTCTACGTTAGATTACCTGGAATGCGAAGCTTGTTACTAGGAATCCCTAGAGTTTGCATATCATCAATGATAACCCACAAGTATAGGGGATCGCAATAGTTTTCGAGGGTAGAGTATTCAACCCAAATTTATTGATTCGAAACAAGGGGAGCCAAAGAACATTCTTAAGTATTAGCAGTTGAGTTGTCAGTTCAACCACACCTGGATAACTTAGTATCTGCAGCAAAGTATTTAGTAGCAAAGTAATATGATAGTAATGGTAATAGTAGCAAAAGTAACGATAGCAGTTTTGTAGCAATTGTAACAGTAGCAACGATAAAGTAAATAAGCAAAGCACAATATGTGAAAAGCTCGTAGGCGTTGGATCAGTGATGGATGATTATGTCGGATGCGATTCCTCATGTAATAGTTATAACATAGGGTGACACAGAACTAGCTCCAATTCGTCAATGTAATGTAGGCATGTATTCCGAATATAGTCATACGTTCTTATGGAAAAGAACTTGCATGCCATCTTTTGTCCTACCCTCCCGTGGCAGCGGGGTCCTAGTGGAAACTAAGGGATATTAAGGCCTCCTTTTAATAGAGTACCGGACCAAAGAATTAACACATAATGAATACATGAACTCCTCAAACTACGGTCATCACCGAGAAGTATCCCGATTATTGTCACTTCGGGGTTGTCGGATCATAACACATAATAGGTGACTATATACTTGCAAGATAGGATCAAGAACTCACATATATTCATGAAAACATAATAGGTTCAGATCTGAAATCATGGCACTCGGGCCCTAGTGACAAGAATTAAGCATAGCAAGTCATAGCAACATCAATCTCAGAACATAGTGGATACTAGGGATCAAACCCTAACAAAACTAACTTGATTACATGGTAGATCTCATCCAACCCATCACCGTCCAGCAAGCCAACGATGGAATTACTCACGCACGGCGGTGAGCATCATGAAATTGGTAATGGAGGATGGTTGATGATGACGATGACGATGAATCCCCCTCTCCGGAGCCCCGAACGGACTCCAAATCAGCCCACCCGAGAGAGATTAGGGCTTGGCGGCGGCTCCGTATCGTAAAACGCGATGAAAATTTCTCTCTGATTTTTTTCTCTGTGAAAGAGAATATATAGAGTTGGAGTTGAGGTCGGTGGACATCCAGGGGGCCCACAAGGCAGGGGGGCGTGCCCAGGGGTACGGGGCGCGCCCCCACCCTCGTGGACAGGATTTGGGCCCCCTGGCCTTGATTCTTTTGCCAGTATTTTTTATATTTTCCAAAAATAATCTCCGTGGATTTTCAGGTCACTCCGAGAACTTTTGTTTCTGCACAAAGATAACACCATGGCAATTCTGCTGAAAACAGCGTTAGTCTGGGTTAGTTTCATTCAAATCATGCAAGTTAGAGTCCAAAACAAGGGCAAAAGTGTTTGGAAAAGTAGATACGTTGATCCTACTCTTCTATACCCAGTTTTTACTATGCATTAGTTTTGGCCCTCAGATATTTACATGAGTAGGATTGGGAACATGTAGTTTGGTTGAGGTAGGAACCTATTACCTTTGATCACCCTGGGAATATACATTATGCTCTATTATTGCTTAGCCATGCTTGTAGATAGGGATTGGATTGTGATACACATGGAAGTTATGATAGTTAATAATTTTGGATAACATTAGTGTGGCAACTATAGTACACATCTGGATGGATTGGTTGGGGCACCTGGAGAATCCAGTGTTTGTCCATTTGGAAAATCTCGGAGTACCCATGTGATTTTTCCTTGGTTCACCACCCAGGCTCAAAGTGATCATATGATATTTCATGCCTAGAAACTTCCATGTGCAGCCACAAGCCATTATGGGCTCTGGCATAGTTGATTAAGTTGCGTGAGCTCTCGAAGAGGTGGACTAGCAGATGTAGGGGAAATTAGGTGTACCGGTCTACCCGGAGTAGAGAGTTAATGCTTCAGAAAGACTATCTCGATCTTACGATCATGGATGCGGTCGAGTCTTGTGGGGAAAAGTGCACAACCTCTGCAGAGTGTATAAACTAATCATGGTTAGCCGTGTCCCCAGTTATGGACATCTTGAGTATCTGGAATTGGACATTATTGTTGATCGCATCACTCTTTAATTATTTTGATTGGGTTTAATGATGATGCTTGTTAATTGGAATTTAAGTTGGAGGAACCTTCTCAAATATTGGTACAACTTGGGAGTAGTAAATAAATTTATTCCTTTGTTGTAGGGAAAAACTAGCTTTATGCAAATTCATAAACTTAGAGCCTCCACCAGCCAAATATTGCATGTAGATATAGTTCTTGCATTCATTGTTTTACAGTGTAACTCTGCCAGCATATTCAATGTGATGACCTACACTGCTGCAACGTCTCATGTTGCAGACTACTCAGATGATGAATAAGGCGCGATAGGTCGTTGTCGTGCACTAAGCTACGCCGTTGGAGTTGATGGACTCATTTACATTCAAAGCTTCTACAATTATTTAGTTTAGATGGCCTTCAGCCATATTATTTTTGTGTAATCATACTCTTTTTGAGGACTCGATGTAATAAGTGTGTGATTAAACTCTGTTATAATTCCTCGAGTACTGTGTGTGTCAGCATTACCGATCCAGGGATGACACTTAAGCACAGAGACTTTGGTCCATTGGGATCGTGGTTGCTACAACCTCTTGCATATCTTCAGGACTGAGAAATAGAATACCCCTTTTCTTCGGAGTTGGCTTAGGAGTTGGTTCATGATGTGTCCAATCATTATCATTACTAAATATATTATTCAATAGCAATTCAGCTTGCTCAACATTTCTTTCCCTCAAAACACAACCAACACAACTATCCAGGTGGTCTCTGGAAGCATCGGTTAGTGCATTATAAAAGATATCAAGTATTTCATTTTTCTTGAGAGGATGATCAGGCAAAACATTAAGTAATTGGAGAAGCCTCCCCCAAGCTTGTGGGAGACTCTCTTCTTCAATTTGCACAAAATTAAATATTTCCCGCAAGGCAGCTTGTTTCTTATGAGCAGGGAAATATTTTGCAGAGAAGTAATAAATCATATCCTGGGGACTACGCACACAACCAGGAGCAAGAGAATTAAACCATATTTTAGTGTCACCCTTTAATGAGAAAGGAAACAATTTAATAATATAGTAATAGCGAATTTTTTCCTCATGAGTAACACTACTGGAATTCACTTCTTTGCCGTCCGCCATGGCGGATGGCAAATGCATTGATCACGGACGACATATGAAAATACTTTCGACAAGCATACCAACACATATACATACCAAATCATATCCCTGCCATATGGATATGATCATCCAACACATATACATAGCAAATCAAAAGTCCATATGCAACATATATAGCTAGCCAACATAACCAACAACAAGCATACAATGGTTTCATCCATACATGCATATATAGGTAGCAAGTTTCACATTGTTCATCCTACAAAATCAAAACAAAAAGGAAGCATAAAGAGAAGAGTAGATTCCATCGATGCAAGCTTCCTCATCTAAAGCAAATCTGCAAATAGGGAAAGAAGAAAGTTAGAAGAAGAAAGTAAGAAGAATAAGAAGAAGAAGAAGACTAGATAGAAGAAGAAGAAGAAGAAGAAGAAGAAGAAGAAGTAGAAGAAGAAAAAGAAGAAGAAAAAGAAAAATAAGAAGAAGAAGATCAAGATTTTTTCTTCTCTTTCTTTCTCTCCTCTCCTCTTCTTCATCTTCTTCTTCTTCTAACTAAGGTAAGTAAAAATGTCATTTTATTGCTAAGCTAGGTTAAAATGCTAAGTATAGGTCATTTATATCTAATCTAAGTAAATAGGTCATTTTGGAGGTTAGTAAGGTTATTATGTCATTTTCGAGGAAAATAAGCTAAGTCTATATCATTTTGGAGGTAACAAAGATTATCATGCCATTTTTGACCTAAGTATGCTAAGTATGTCATAAATGAACTGAATAAGCTAAGTATAGCTCATTTTTTATGTAACTTAGGTAATTATGCCATTTAGGAGGAAAATAAGCTAAGTATCCATTTGTAAAGCAAAACATTAGAGAAAACTTACCCTCATCACAACAAATATGATGAAGATCGCAACTAAGGTAACAATTGATCCAACGGCATAATGATACCAAGCCTCATTATCAATGGCATATTTTCTAATCTTCTTGAGATTCAGGCGCATTGCATGCATCTTCAAGCGCATTGCATTTATCTTCATCTTGTGATCATCAATGACATCGGCAACATACAACTCCAATGTCATCTTCTCTTCTTCAATTCTTTTAATTTTTTCTTTCAAATACTCATTTTATTTTTCAATTAAATTTAACTTCTCGACAAGAGGGTCGGTTTCAAATTCCAGTTCACATACCTCCTAGATTAAAATATCTCTATGTTAACTTGATGGCCATAATTGTCATAAATGCGAAATGCAACAAATAGTTATGAAAAAGAATTTACCACATCCGAATGATAAAGCGGGCGAAGGCCGACGGGGACGGAAATCAAGACCATGGCACTATGTATAAGAAACAATCATACAAAGTAAGAAAATTATACATACCAACTATATAAATCATACAAAGTACAACATAAAAATTTGAATACCTAAGAATCACTATCGGTAATGACATGCTCATCATCATCATTAATAAATGCATCATCATCATCACTATCGGTAATGACGTGCTCAACATCATCATTAATAAATGCATCATCATATAGAAGGCCATCTTTACGTAATCGTTCAAGCATTGACAGGTCATCTGCAGTAGTAACTTCTTCTTCTTCCGGCTCTTCTTGTTCCGGCTCAGGGTCGGATTCACTATCGTTGTCTACTTCAATGTTCTGGGGTGGAGTAGAGCGTTTCTTGAAACGTTTTTTGGCAAGACGTGTTTCTTGGAAGAATTCTCCTTCGTCATATGTGTCTTGGTTAACGTGACATTCATAATGCTCTTCATTGGGGAGAGGTGGTCTAACAAGTGGCGACACTTCATAAATGACATCCCAACCACTAAGATTTGGATCACTTTGACAGGCCCACGATAGATAGAAAACTTGGGTTGCCTGTTGAGCCGTAATATAGACATCGGGAACATCCAAATGGGTGCTTTGTTTGATTTCAACTAGCCCTATATGTTCATGAGTCCTTCTAGTCTCCCTTGGCTGGAACCAATAACATCTAAAGAGTACGGCGTTTGGTGGGTTATCACCATAGAATTGAAGTTCATAAATTCCTTCAATTCTTCCATATTACTCGACACCTCCTTTGCCGATAGAAGAGACACAACAATTTGTAGACTTTCGATCGGCCATAGATAGCTCTTTGCCATAGGTACGAAAGCGATACCTGTTGATGTCGTAATTGTCAAATGAACGGACCTTATAGTCAAAAGCATTAGCTACTTGTCTCAATTTGGCATCCATAATCTCTAAATTAGCCTACAAGTTTAATAAGAAAGGATTGTTGCATTAGTCGCAAATTAGCCAAAGAAATGAAATGGTCTAACGGAAATTACCTTTTTTTTGAACCAAGAGATGAAATCGGGATATTCGCCTCCTTGCTTTGCCAGAAGCTCATGCTCTTCGACGGAATCCTTTTGGATCACCGCTCCAAACGAGAATATGGCGACGTATGGACTGCATCAAATATCCAGGAATAAGAGCAGTTCAAAGAAATTAGAAGTTGCGAAACAATGTAACGAGATCTTACTCGATGTACGGCCGCACTTCTGTTAGGTTGTTAAAGAGATACATCGAAATGGTCCGCCATTCTTCAACATCCAACGATACTGGTTTCCAAGCACTGGATGGTGCGAGATTCCCTTTGAATAGTTTGAGGTTGGATTGATCCTTTGTAGGCTCGTCAGCATTGTACCGGGGCTTCGGATTATGCAAATGACATTTTTTGGCTTCGTAGTGTGCTATCACGAATTTTGACGCCTCCTCAGTGATGAATGCCTCGGCCATCGATGCTTCTATTCTACGTTTATTTTTACATTCTGCTCGAAGCGTCTTCTGCATCCTCTCAGTTGAGTTGCACCAACGATTTTGCACTGGCCCCCCAATTGTGCCTCGGTCGGGAGATGCAAAATCAAGTGTTGCATTGGATTAAAGAAGCTTGGCAGGAAGATCATCTCTTGCAGATCAACTCCGGCGCCAACTGTTCCATTTCTTCTAGGAGGCCAGGCGATAGTTCTTTCGCACAAAGAACACGGAAGAAATTGCTCAGCTCTGCCAATACTAGCCATTCATCCTCAGGGATGAAGCCACGCAACATCACCGGCATTATCCGCTCTATGCATATGTGCCAATCATGACTTTTTAGACCAAATATTTTCAATTTATCAAGATTCGCTCCCCTCTTTAGATTTGCTGCATAGCCACCGGGGAACATCAACTGCATTTTCACCCACAAAAGAATTTCCTTCATAGCTAGCCTTCCAAGATTGAACCATGCCTTTGGCTTCTTCCAGTTCCGCCTTCCTTTCGGTTCTTGCATGTTTTGTAACAGTCTATCACAGAGCTCCTCTAGATCGTGGCTAGCCTTAGTATTATCCTTTAATTTCCCCTCTATGCCGAACAATATACCAAAAATGGCTTCGGCGATATTCTTTTCAGTGTGCATCACGTCGATGTTGTGTGGGCAAAGGAGGTCTTTGAAGTAAGGCAGATCCCAGAAGCATGTCTTGTGAGTCCATGCATGTTCCTTATTATACCCCTTGAAATACCTTGGAGCTCTGGATCTGGATCGAGAGCGTTTATCTGATCTAGGGTCTGTTGGCTTGTCAACATAGGTGGTGCAGAGTCTTTGACAACTCTACCTTTCATGAAGTTCTTCTTGTCTTTCCTGAACTTATAGCGAGGATCTAGAAACTGTCTATGCAAGTCGAAGCAACTATACTTGCACCCCGCCGTCAGCCAACGAAACTCAAGAGCTCCCGTGCATGTGGGGCACGGGAACCTTCCATGCACACACCAGCCAACGAATAGCGCATACGCCAGCAAGTCATGCGTCGAGTACATGTACCAGGCACACATTATGAAGTTCTGTTTGCTAAAGGCATTGTATGTCTTGAACACATTATCCCAAGCTTCTTGCGATTCATCCTTAAGCGGCTGCATGTACACATTCATATTCTTCCCCGGATAGTTGGGCCCTGGAATTATCAACGTCAGGAAAATGTTCTTTCTTTGCATAATCT
>NC_041387.1:237036008-237068325 GCF_002162155.2 Triticum dicoccoides | reverse complement strand
AGTGGAATGACAAACACGGGCCAATAGCTGTATGGGGCTGCCATCTGACCAAACACACTGAACCCATCTGTGCTGACGGTGACTCGAGGATGCCTTGGATCTGCCGTTTTTTCCTTATGTAATGCACCGAAGCGCTTCCACGCTTCACCATCCGATGTGTGCACCATCATCACATTCCCATCTGCATCTAGTTATGTTCTTTTGCCCGTTTTGTGCCATGTCATCTGCCTGGCCGTCTCTTCGACCATGAAAAGACGTTGAAGTCTTGGTACGATTGGCATATAACAAAGAACATTAATGGATATTTTGGTCTGCGTCTTCTCACCCATACCGTTGTCTACCACAACATACCTGGAAGAATTGCAAATGGGACAATAATTCAAGTCCTCATACTGAAGCCTAAATAAGACACATCCTTTCTCACAAGCATGTATCTTCTCATAGGGCATCTTAAGAGCATAGAGGATTTTGTCTGACTGGTACAGGTTTGGAGGTAGCACATGGCCTTTGGGTAGAAATCGCCCGAAAACTGTCATCATCGCGTCGTAGCATTCACTGCCCAAGTTGAATTGAGCCTTCAAAGCCATTATTTGTGAGATGGCATCCAGCTGACAAAGCTCAGTGTGATCGTGGAGAGGACGTTTTGAGGACTCCAACATTTCAGTGAAGGCCTTTGCAGATTTCTCCATCTCCTCGTCCGAGTCCCGAGCATCGTCAAAGTCTTGCACCTTGTCTGCGGTCCCAGTACCATACTCGTCGGTGCGATGACGAACCACCTCGGCTCTGGCACATTGGGCAGACTCACCATGTAATGTCCAGACCGTGTAACCAGACGTAAAACCATACTTCTGCAGGTGTTTACTCATTTGAAGCTCATCCCTCTGATTATAGTTGTCGCACCGGGCACAGGGGCACCAGCTAAATTCCTGGCCATTTGCAAATGCGGCTCTAACAAAACCCTTAGTTTTTGTTAACCATTCCTCGGTCCAAACATACTGACTAGTGTAACCGGTGTACATCCACACACGATCACTCATATTGACTTCCTACTGGACACACAAGAAATATATACATAATTAGGCAAACCATATCCATCAGTTAATGTAGTTTGTTCTTTTTATTACGTCCATGCAACCTACACGCTAATAGGTAAGGATAGGTCCTAATCCCACCCGAGTATGTGTAGATCGGGTTCGTTTCGCTCTGCTCCGGATCCGAAGCAAAATTTCGGCAGCACCTCCCCGCTATTCTCCTGATACACGTCTCGGCAATAAGCAGAGATGATGTGTACCCGGAGAACAACAGGGAGGCACTGACAAAATTCGGCATCGCATCCGGAGCTGAGCATATGGGAAAACGAACCCAATCTACACATACTCGGGCTGTCCATGGATAACATTGGACAATTCGAAAGAATCACAATTATAAATATGCAAATGCATGCATATTTATAGATGAAACCCTTTCGAACGAGAGATGCATAGTGGTTACGCATACTGATGATTGACACCTATAGCTAGCAAGTTTCATCGGCACGAAGACCAGAATAGAGAAAATGAAGGGGGAGGGGAGGAGATGTCTTTTGTGCTCACCAACGAACGCAGGGGCGGAGCTCATCGAACACTAGACCCTCACAATGACGAAATAACTGCATATTTAAATCAAAAATGAGTAACATAGCAAGTATTCGACACCGACGGCCACATGTACCTCGCACTGATGATACTTGCTATTTACGGTACCATCAAGACCGAGGAACCCTCTAACCCGCTTGTCCACGGGTAAACTAAATAGAAACTACCATGGGTGCAAGGTACAATGAGGCCATCGACGTTGAACACTACATCCACATCCCACAAGTGAAGCCGGTGCCTGGTGTCCCACAACAATAGGTCTGGTGGCTGATGACGGTCGAACACCTTGGTGAATTTGTCTGGCAGCCTTTGCGATGAGGATTAAAGCCAAGTTTTGAAATTTTCAAACAACCAAACCGACTTGAGTTAGTTTGGGTGTTTCAAGTTTCAACACTTAGATTTCATTCGTCATATCTGAGGCTGCCAGACAAATTTGCAATGGTGTTCGACCGCCACATGTACCTCACACTGACGATACTTACTATTTAGGGTACCATCAACACCGAGGAACCCCCTAATTAACCCTCTAATAATGAGATAAAGGGAAGTTGGCGGGGGGCTGGTCCTTCTATCTGTAACCCGACTGATAAGGTTCTTCGGCAGAGAAAAAGAGGACTGACAGGATAGCTTTCTGGGGCAAACTCGTTTATCTACACTACAGAGGTATCTCACCTCTGCACGGACGTAAACATGAACGTGTTCTCGGCAAGGCTCATCTTTTTCATTAACATGCTGATAAGAGTACAAGCATTACAGAACACAAACATCGACATGAGAGATTACATTATTTGAATTAAAATTTGGCGAGTGCCTATAGATTTAAGATCGAAAAAAGATAAGTGCCCCGTGATGCCTTTTCCCTTGTCAATCTCTTGCATGACGAGGTCAAAGAGGCAGAAACTGGGTGCGCCTGGCGTCCGGTGCCTCCCTAGGATCAGGGCAGCGCCGTTCTCCAGCGCAGAAGGAGGATCCAGAGGATGAGCGTGGATGGTGAGGCTGCCGGAGGCACGGGTGGAAAGGCACAGAGTCACCGGCAAACACGACTCGTCATAACGGTCGCCCCCATTCTTGACACGTCGTGGGTTGCCGCCGTCGCCCACATTACTACTAGCCGAAGACCCCAGATCGTCAGCTACACTGAGCACCATGCTCTCTCGCTCCCCGCACAGAGAGCATGGTCATCCCCAGCAACCCTGACGTCGGAAATCACCGCACGTCCCAAGGAGGTGTACGAACACGAGAAGCCCTCCTACGCAGACAGAGGGTGACGCCTGGAGGAGCCGGACCTGCCTCCACCGACGGCAGACCTCTCCCAAGGCTCCACCTCTGCGTCACGCAAGGATGAAGAACAAGGAGCGACCGGCTACCACCCCCGCACCCGCCGTGGGCCTCGGCATGGTGTCGTTCGCCTCCCCTCCCACTGAAATCAAGGCTACAGGAGGTATGACGACGGACGCGTTGGAGTCGCCACCTCCGGTGTTACCGCCGCGCCGCCGGAGCATCCTCACGAGCTTAAAGGACTCGGAACTAAAGCCTGGAGGCCAGCCCCAGGCTCCCCTTCCCAGCATATTCAAGACGGAGCAAGACAGAAGAAGAGGGGGATGTAGTGGATGCCTCCGTCCTCCCCTGCTCTTCCTTTTATAGGCTGACGGAGGACTGGGGGCTGGATCCACGGCGGGTGACCATCGCCCTCCTCCACCAGTTCAAAGGAGCCGGGCCCTTGCCATTATGCTCTCCCGCGCCACGCGCCTTTTTTACCTACCCCGCACGATGCATGCAGTGTACGTAGCTAAGGATAAGGGCATGTTGGGAAGTGTGAATTAGCAGTTTTTGCCCCGTGCATTAAAGTCATTCACGGGCCATTACTAGAGCAGCCCCACCACCATTGGCTTTGCTCGACGCGCGAGAAAACCAGAAACTGGCCGGGAATCAAGACTAATGAAGAAGCAAAGAAGATCTCAAGAGACCAGCCTCTTCGGCAGCGCTGCCTGTGCACTTGATAGGTCCTACCCGGCGATGCTCCACAACGCGTTTTGGTGCAGGCCCGGGGGCTTCTGTCAGCGCAACAGACCTGGGGCCTGTTGACCTGACTCTGCACAGGCACAAGATCAAGATTGAAGCACCAGAATAAGAGACCAAGAGACTCGAAGAACCAACTAGCAGATCAGAAGGAACCAAGACTAAGACAGAGGAGCCAGATATCGTCAAGGAAGAATCCTCCCTTGCCGGGCAGGCGAGCCCGGCAAGGGGCGAGGCCACCCCCAAAAGAAGAAGACCCAAGCGTCTCGACAGGGCCTGCCGGGACTCACAGAGACCAGATCATCCCACCGACTACTCTACCATGACCCACGTCGTTGATCAATGCGGTGTCAAGACGCAGGATGATTAAGTGGCAGCCATTAGCCACATGACGGCCACTTCCTACCAAGAGAACTCACAGATGACACCCGTCTAGTGACGTGTCAAGCGAGCAGGCGTGGAGCTGGTGAATTAGCCCGACAGGCCTTACCGGGCAACCGACGATGTGACACTAAGCGGTGCATTAAATGCACGCTGTCATCCTGCAGAGTTAGGTATGATAGCACTGTTGCTACCATATAAGCGTCTAATGACCAATCTTCCACTGTGGTAACCCCTTGATCTATAAAAGGAGGCCCATGGCAATTATTCGAGGGGTTAGAAGTTTAGACCATTCATACCCCCGTACGCGCGTAGTCGCCACTGTCCCGAGGCAACTCTTGCCGGGCAAGTGTACTACGCACCCCCACCACCTTTTCCCAATCAATCCACCAAAGCAGGAGTATGGTTTTACGCCTCGCGGCGGCCCAAACCTGGGTAAAACTGCCTGTGTGATCCCTACCGTGCTGCCTTGCGTTTGTCTGCTCTTTGTGCAACGTGACTCCCCCCTGCCGAATCAGCAAGGGGCCGTCCTGGTCCCATAGGTGGTCGTGGTTTCCCGTGACACCCCACCCATCCAACCCCACCCAGCACCCAGAGTACTCCTCATTACTCACCATTTTCTATCCCCACCGCAAAATAGACTTCTTCACGGCACCGTAACACCTTCGTGCCCCCCTTCTTCATCGGCGCACTCATCCACTGTAGCGCATCTATCTCATCAATGACATCGTATGCCGCACTAGAGCCGGTCCGCCATTGCCGTCGTACATGGAGTTGCTTCCTCGGTGCGGTCTTCCACGGTCTCAGATCTGCTTCCTGGAAGCCGACGCTAAGCACAACAGCACCACCTTCGTTGACAATGAACTGACTCCCGTTGTCGACCATGATGCACAGATGCTGCCATGACCTTCATACTCCTCCTTGGTTGGTAATGTGGATATTGATTCTCTAAGCAATACATGTGCAGTTCCGATTATGTTCATACCTACTCTTCAAATTTCATGGCTGCTATTGTTCCAGTAAAAGTAATTGGTTATAACTTGCATTGTCGAACATAATGTCATCTTGTAATTGTGCGTCGCTCCTGTATTGCGCTGTGCTTGGGGAGGTTTTTCATCTGTAACCAGTAGTGTCGCAACTGATGGAAAGTTTTTTAAAATAGCAAGGAGGTAACCCCCTGTTCTATTCACTCAAAATGAAACTACAATGTAGTTCTAGCAAAGTTGAAGAGCCACATAGTAGGATATTAAAAATCACTCATGCTAACATGGCAGATGAGTGCTTTAATGTTGCCCACAAGATGCGTGAGTATTACTATATTTTTCTTGCCATGTTGAGATTTTAAAACTACGAATGCGAACATGCAGAGGAGCAATGAAGACCAAATACGGGATATTGGGTAAATCTTCAAGGAACATCGCAAGTTAAAGAGGAGCTACACCGAACCTATAAAACGAGCTTTGGTAAGTAACAACCTTTCAATTACTTTGACATTGAGAACCAGGCTAGCAGTGGTGGATGTTTTGTATGTCCTTAATGGTTTCGTTAATGAAAGCGGAGGGATCCCCCTCTTTTGACCATTTTTTTACTTTGCCATGGTATGTGTCTGGCAGCAGTAGTGAACACAGGACCGGACCAGGCCCTGGGCAAGCACCGAGCCGAAAACAGCATCGAACCATGTTGTCTGCTTGGCTAGGGTCCTTGCCATGCAATTCAACAGTGTGGCAGATTATTAAACAATAATAGGTGAGACAAACAGTTTCTTGTACACTTGATTAGGCTCTCAATCATTTGTAGGATCTAAATTTACTCAGTGGACCCACCATGCCGTAGGATGAATCTTTTTTAATTTAGTTTTGAAGCTAGTCAGTCAAACGCGCCTACAAACGGCATGGAGATCATCTGGATGCCAGCTGCTGCTGCACCAACCCTTGGCTTAGTGCACCCCTCTGCTGTTTTTTCTGTTTCTCTTGGCCTTGTGTTATTTGATGTATAAGTCATAGTTTCTATAAGCTGGCTCTGTTTGATAAGTAATAAGAACATTCTTAACCGTCCTAATGCTTTCCTTTTTAGCTTGATGTAGGAAGTGTGTGTTCTCACCTTGCAGTCTATTTTTATATTTCTCCTTTTGAATTCACCTCTCCTAGTCCTATTTATCGGACTTCTACTTAATGGATCGGGGGAGCTCTGACTATTGATCTAAAAAAGAAGTAACTTCTTCATGTCAAGAAGCAGTTCCTGCGAGGAGGGAAGTATGGTCAACCTCGAGATCATGTTCCCAAAATGTCACACCCTAGCTAGTCATGCATTAGAGTGTTGCATCATGTTTACTCTTTCATCAGAAACTTGAAATGGGGATGACAGAACCCCCAGTCCCCTTTGAAACCAACTAGGGTTTACTAAAAACTTTTTCAATGAACCTGAAATGCCCTTCTAAAATGCCCATCATTTTTGTCTTGGTTCAGAACCTCTGCCAAAAGTGGTGCACGTTTTCCTAGGCCATCTTAGGGTTTTTGAATTAAATCATAAATATTTGAATTTGGGTATTTAAAATTATATAAAATATTTAAATGCTCAAATATCTCCAAACTAAAATGTTTCATGTTGGAAATAATCCAACTATGGACCAGGAGTAATTTGGTGATTTTTGAAGTTGCCTAGGTATTTTATTAAATTCAACAAAGTTGCAGATATATTAAATAAAAACAGAAACAGAAAAAAAGGGGAAAACTTACCTGGCGCCACCGCAGGCCCACCAGCCAGCCCACCTGGCCGGCCCAGCCCGGCCACCGCTCCAGCGAGCTGCTTGGCTCGCCAGGCAGGCAGCCAAGGTGCTCGGCGGCGGCACCGCAGCTCGCCACGCAGCTGCACGCCGCCCTGCCTCCCCCTCTCGCCGCCCTGATGGCCTGGACGAGCTCCACGTCGCGCCCCGACCCTCCTGGACATCTCCATTCGCCCCCAGTTCCTCTCCCTCGCGCTCCCACGCCATGGCCGACGCCACCGTCGCCGCACCTCCGCCGTAGCAGTGCTCCCCTTCGTCTCCACGCCGCGCCACCGTGTCCAGAAGCTCCGCCATCCTCCACTTCTTCGAGCGAGTCGAGCCCCGAGCGCTCGCGTGCCCCGAAGCCGCCGCACCAACCTCGCCCGAACCGCCATCGCCGGAGATCCCCTTCGCCGTCGCCGCCGCCGCAGCTCGTCCCCGACCACGCCGTCCTCTCCATCAAGACCGCAGTGAGCTGGGCTAACTTCCCCTTCCTCTCTTTCTCTCTCTCGTGCACCACAGCGAGCACACCAAGCTCACCCGCACGCGCCGTCGCGGACCTCGTCGCCGACGTGCTTCCGGCCACACTCCGGCCACAAGATGGTGTCCATCTTACTCACCGAGTCCCACAACACCTAGCTAGCCACTCCACGAGCCTCACCGACCCCTCTAGCGCCAAGTTCATCTTCGACCGAGCCCCGGTGGCCGCCAAAGTCGTCGCCGGCGCCAACTCCGGCCACCCCGACCCCAACGGACTCCGCCAAGAGCTGCGGTTTGTCCTCAGCTCCACTCCGGTGGTCTCCGCGGCCCATTTGGTGGCCGAAATGGCCAAAACCACTCCCGCCGCCGCGTCGGGCTCGCCGGCGGCTAAACGTCGGCGTCGCTGGCTTTGACTTTGACCACGGGTGGGCCCTGGTTGACTCCCCTGAGTCAATGACAGGTGGGGCCCAGCCCTGTTAATTAAACAGGATTAGTTTTAATTAAATTTTAATTAAAATAATCACCCTGACATGCGGGACCCACTGTCAGGTTTGACCCAGACCTGTTCCGTTGACCTGCTGACGTCACACTGATGTCAGGCTGACGCAGTAATTGATTTTCTGGATTTAATTTAAATCAGGAAATTCCAGAATATAATTTAAACTTCAAAAATTCATAACTTTTATTCTGTAACTCCAAATTGGACAAATTATATATGAAAAATGATCAGAAAAATCCAATCTATCCATCTGTACTATTTTCATGCATGATCAAACAAGTTAAATTGATGTTTCAAGCAGAACAAGGAAAAACACTTTAAAAGGCCATATTTGAATTTGAAATTTGAATCCTTGATTCAAATTTGCTCAAACCCTTCTGGTTTTAGTTGCATTAGCCCAACACACTCATATTGCCATGTTTCATGCATGCATCATATTGTTGCACATTGTTTGGTGATGGTTGTGTATCGGTGTCCTTTGCGACAGGTTCTGCCTCCGAGGAGTACCGTGATTACCCTAACGAAGAACCGTATCAGTGCATCGAACCATCAGGCAAGCAACCAACCATTTGATCATATCGATACAATCCCATGTTCTCGCTCCTGCTCTCTTTTACTGCATTAAGACAACGCGTTTCAAACTGCTGTGTGCTACGGTAGTTGAACCCATTTCCTCTGCATGACCTGTCATTGCCACAGTAACTAGATGAAACCCACTAGCATGTGTAGGAGTTGATTGAGCCATATGTATGTGTTGTTCCTACCTTGCTATGCCTGCTATGCTTAGAGTCGTGTCAGGTCTGGTTCATCTGGGTGATGGCTAGAGTGAAATGATTATGTCGGAAATGAGAGTGGTGTGGTGAACACGATTTGGTAAAGGTATCGATGAGAGGCCATGTAGCAGTACATGGTGGGTTGTTTCATTGGAGCCGACCTTAAGCACTGAGATCTGTATGTGTGATTTAAGATACAGCTACTACCATGCATTGGGCCCTGAAATATGACCCCGCTCGACTTCTTATTCACCCTAGCTCTCTGTCCAGGAGTTGCAAGTAGTTTCTGGTGTTTGTAGCCTACTGGAGGCCGTGGACAGCGCTGACCGTAGGGGTGGGCTGTGATGCGGTAGGTACGTGGCCGGGTGTACCGAATACCCGTTAGGTATCTCGGGAACCCTGTTCACATCGTTCGGGGCCGTATGGGAAACCTCGGCCGGACTCCCTGCGGATGGAACCTGAATAGGCGATAAACCTGGACTAGAGGCTTAAGTGTTTAGGTAGGTCGTGGTCTACACCCACGTCGGCTTTCGCTTGAAGTCTGCCGAGCACATGTCGTGTGCAGACGCTAAGTGGTGGAAACATGTATGAAGAAGTACACCCCTGCAGGTTTATCATAATCTATTCGAATAGCCGCGTCCGCGGTAAAGGACTACTTGGTTGCCTATACAGTTCATAGACAAGTAAATGGGAACTACTAAAAGCCTCAAGATAAGAGTGAGTGTCGAGGATGGCTCTTCCGTAGGAAGACGGAGGTGGATCCTCGGTAGTGTATTGAAGTGGTGAGTAGTGGACTCGTGTGCGCAAAACCATTTCAAGTTGGAGTATCGTAGGATAGTCTAGCCAAGAGTCAAAGCTGGCTTGCTGCAATAACTCCACCAACCCTTCTTGATAATATGCATGTATGTAGGATCTGATGTAAGTCTTGCTGAGTACCTTTGTACTCATGTTGCTATAATCTACATTTTTACAGAAGACGCTGCAACCCCTTCTGATGGGTTCTATGTAGACATTGACATCAACGAGTAGGCTAAAGGCCCAGGTGGTGACCCTGAGCTTGTGAAGGACCTTGTAGTATAGCTAGGCTTTCCAAGCCTCTTTTATTTTACTAGTTGTCTGTACTCAGACAAGTTACTTCCGCTGCTCGTTTGTATGACTGTATGACTTGTATGTTGGGTCGTGAGACCCGTACCTTTGTGTATGTTATGTATGGCTCCCTGAGCCTTAAATAAAGTACTTGTGTCGTAGAGTCATGTTGTGATGCTTCGTTGTATTTGCACATATCGAGCATATTGTGTGTATGATTGAAATGCTTGGTATGTGTGGGATCTGACTATCTAGTTGTTTATCTTTAGTGGCCTCTCTTACCGGGAAATGTCTCCTAGTGTTACCGCTGAGCCATGGTAGCTTGCTACTGCTCTGGAACACTTAGGCTGGCCGGCATGTGTCCTTCTTCGTTCCTGTGTCTGTCCCTTCGGGGAAATGTCACGCTTTGAGTACCGGAGTCCTGTTAGCCCGCTACAGCCCGGTTTACCGGAGTCCTGCTAGCCCAGTGCTACAGCCCGGACCCACTTGCTGATGACCGACACGTTCGAAGCTGGGTCATGGATGCCTGTCCCTGTAAGTCTGTGCCACTTTGGGTTTACGACTAGTCATGTCAGCCCGGGCTCTTTATCATATGGATGCTAGCGACACCGTCATATACGTGAGCCAAAAGGCGCAAACGGTCCCGGGCAGAGGTAAGGCGACACCCGTGGGGATACCGTGCGTGAGGCCGCAAAGTGATATGAGGTGTTACCGGCTAGATCGATGTGACATCGAGTCGGGGTCCTGACACAAAATGAGGTTGGATTACACATAAGGTGCCATTTCCCTAATGATGCCGAATTAGACACAAGCAGCAAATTCCCATATGATGCTGGATTACTCACAAGCCAGGTGGAGTCGTCAAGTGTTCGTGTCCTCATTGCTCTTGTAAAGGCTGAAAGAAAGTGTGCAACAACCCTTGAGAATGTAGGTGAGTTCCTGAAGAAGCGAAAAGAGCAATCATATGCTCTCTTCACCCAAGCCAAAGAAGAGATGGAAGAGGCTAGAAAGAAGCTATCAGAGCTAGAGCAGGCTAGGCATCTCCTACTATCTAAACGTGTTGTCAATACATATTTTCATTCATAATAGCTAGGTTCAAATTTTTATCCAGTCAACATGGCTGTTGTGATGTCCGTGCATCTACTAAGATGTATGTAATTCTGTGATGCCTAGATGTGGCATCAAATAATTTTTTTCTGGGTCATGTAGTAACAACAATTACTTTCCGAACAATAACAGACGAACCATTGGACATGGTATAGTTCACACGCAAGCCCAACATTCCAAGTTCAACTTCCACATCAAACTCATGTTCACAGATTTGTGCACATTCATAGATAATGTCCACAACCATGGTTCACTTCAAAGCCAAAAAAATGTGAGGAGAGTTGTAAATAGAGAAAAACCTACCAGTTCGAGCAAAACAAGTCAAGACCATATGCAATTAATTATGTTTTGGACATTTTTTGACTGAACGCGAATAATTTCTAGAAGCAGGTATAATTTCTAGTGCCGACTGCAGCTGGGGTCCACGATGTTTTGAGCCAAATCGGGAAACACACTAGGTGTCTATGCCGGTGACGTGGTGGTCATAGCATTCATGGGTTCTGAGTGGCGGCGGCTCTGTGGTATACTATTCCTCAGTGTCGGCGGTGGCCGCAGACGTGTTGGCCACTTGCGCCAGCATGCCACGGTTCCGCCAACATTTGCGTTGGATGGCGTGGCCAACCATGGTGCACTAGACGTCGTGGTCCCCCGCGTGCCGGCGTGTAGCAACTGGCCACTCCTCTGCGAGCAGGCTTGGAGCATCGAGTTGATGCACTAGGGGCCAGCTTGGAGCAGCGGCTTGCTCCTTCGCTTGCCCTCCTGCAGCCTCACCCATGGTACTGACGGCCTGGGGCGGGGAGGGAGGTGGGGCAGCGAGTTGCCTGGCTCGTCGGGGCACCCAGCCTGATTTTATGCCGGAGAACTCGTCTTCTTGCTCATCGGATGCTATGGAGAGTGTGGAGAAAATGGTGCAAGGAGGATATGGGCAGCAATGGTGTGGTGCGGTTCTTGCCAAGCATCTGGCCTTGTTTATATAGAGGGCGGACGAGTGGAGCCAACCGGCATTGTGTTCTAAAATGCCGGCGGCTTGCGGAACGTGGATTCAATGGAGGTCGGCAGGGTAGTCTGAAGCCGGTTGAATGCGGCGAGGAGGCGTGCTTAGCCTGGCGTGCAGTGAGTGGGGCCTTCTTGGCCGGCGCATCGGTTCAATGCCTGCGCTAGTAAGAGGTCGCGTCCGTGTGAGAGCAATCACCCCTCCGGCCTGGGTATAAGAAATCTCATTTTCCATTCTTATTTTACAAGTAAAATTCGTGGACAAACTTTGACCTAAAATGCGATGGGGACTAGTAAACCAGGATGAAGGTAGTAGTGATGAATTTCATTTTCGCTCCATACCAATCATTCTAAAAACTAGTATAATGCCCCATTGAAAATCGGATCTCTTACCCCGCTAAAAATGATATTTTAAACATGGCAACTCGATCAGTGGCGACTGGCGAGCCACCGCCTCCAGGTTGTTCACCTGTGGTCCCCGACCATGAACTTCTACGGATCAAATTATCACGCGAGCTGACCGTACAAAGGTGTGTTCCACCATGTACCCAGTACCCGTGCATGCAACAATCGTGCACCTATGGGTTGATTTGTTTACCGTGCCTTACGTAACTCTCATGTGTGCGAGACAGCAAGAGACCGACTGTGTGCGTGCGCATCTTCTCTTCGTATATGTACTCCAACATTTGTCTGGTGTCCAAACAATAATACAGTAATAACTAGCAATGTGCCAATGCGTTTCAATGCATTCAGAGTAGAGTAATACATATTCACCAATTTGATAGAAAACAGTCTAATTTTTATATACATATATCACTAAAATTATCTTATGTTTCACTCAAAATATATTCCTTTGGCTGTTTTGATGAGATAAGGGAGGAATGTGGTTGGTTTCAAGATTCGAGAAGTGGGATATTGTTGCAAAAATCCCATTTATGTGTGTGTGTGTGTGTGCGTGAGAGGGAGAGAGGAGGAGGGCAGAGTGCGTGTGTGAAAAATACATGAAGAGTGTGTGTGCAAGAGGTATTACCATAAAATAAGGTGATAGTGTGCGTGAGCACGATCGAGAGGGCATGTCTCAAGAAGGGACGAACAATCTACATAGATACAAGGAGCGTAAGTGTGTGGTGGATGGATATACCTATCTAGAGGTTGGTCGATCAACGCTTGTGAGAGAGATACGAGTCAGGGGTGCGAAAGCGAGAGTTTTGTGTGTGTGAGACAGACACGGTAGTAGGTAGGGGGATCCAAAGCGGGAGTTGTGTGTGTATGAGTGAGTAAGAGAGAGGGGGAGAGTTTGTCTAATCGGTAATAAACAAATGAATAATGTCAATTTTGGAACGGAGATGAAGACAAAAAGGAGACCCCAACAAACGATGTGTGTGTGCGTGAGAGAGTAATTATACGGGTAGGAGTCATATCTAGAATGATAGGGTGCGTGAGAGAACCCTGGAGAGAAAGGCAAAGTGAAAGACGAGCGAGAGTGTGTGTGTGGCGGTGAAAAAGAAAGCTTAGGTAGCTATTGTGATACTAGAGAACGATAGAGACGTGAGAGATAATGAATAACATGTAATCTACGAAGATAGAGAGAGTGTGAAACTTCTCGAGGGAGACAACGAGAGACTGTATTTGCAAAGAACGGAGAACCATGTAGTGAGCATGCGGGTGAGATGGAGAAAAGAGAGTGATAGCTACATGAAGGAGCATGCAAGAGAGATCTAGAGAGAGATGGACGTGAAACGGGATTCAAATATTTAGTTGTGTGCATAGAAGATGTCAACATAAAAGGGATTCAAATATTTGAATAACAGATGATAATACATGTAATTCATACTCGAACCAAAATTGATCTATCAAACATGCATAGTATTTGAATTTCCGCGCATGTATGTTATTTAATATATTGATATTACCGATCCCTACATTTGAACTGAACATAATTTGGTCACAAAAATTTGAATTCAAGGTCGAACATAATTTGGTTTCAAAAATTTGAATTCAACCTTATGATTTTGAGACCATTGCATTTGTAAATCATATTTTATATATAAAGGAGCAGAATTCTTTGTTGTGCTTTTGAAAGTATATATAAAAAATGATGTATATAGATTTATATTCAAATACAAAATGGATCCTGCCTGAAGAAAATAATAATACAAATGGATACAAATTGAGTTGGCATGGTAAACATGCACTCTTTTTCTGGAAAAAATTGAATGAAGTGGGAAAACTCCGAGTAACCGCCCAAAACCAAAATCTGCGAGATGGAAATTACTGCCTATCCCTGACACACAAAGCCTATCGGCTCGATTTCTATATGTTTCGGTAGGGTTAGGCTTGTAATTTCACTCAAACGTGACATAACCGCCTCCGCCTCTCACCTCCCCCGATTCATACATGGTGGGCGCCAAAACAAAATTTCTCCTTGGCCGAAATCGCCTCTACCTCCCCGATTCATACACGGTGGGTGGCAAAACAAACTCTCCTCAGCCAAATTCTCCGTCGGCAAATATTCGGTGTATGCGAGATTACCGTCCTATCCCCAGCCAACTAATATTGTTGTGACATAGGAAATTTTAAACGAGGGCTAAGTTTGTAAATTTCCTTGCATTTGGGACCATCGTGCCCTGAAGACATGGTTGCCCCTACCTCTCTCCCTCCATTTCCCCATTCATACTCTGTGGGTGCCAAAACACCCTCTCCACCCTAGTCTCCTCCGTCTGCCACCCATCCACCGCCGTCCTCCTCCACCATGTCGGACCTAATACCACGAACCATCGTACATTACAAGATATCGACCTCTCTCATCCACGGCTTCAGTCCAGGATCCTTCCATCGCGTCCTCTCGCTTCATCCGTACCGTCGTCCACCTTGACGAGGCCGCTCATGACCGTCTCGTACACCGCGCAGGGATATTTACCTCCCTGCCACCGTCTACCCTCCTAGATCTGCTTCCATGCCGCCGACAGCCATCGCTACCGTAGCACCCTCAATGCCTCAGCAGATGCTTACACGGCACCACACCAGAGGCGGTACTGTTTCATCTCTGCTCAAGTTATTTATCTCGGCAAGAAAATAGATCACCAGTGCTTTATTGTGATTTCTTGTCCATCACTTAGAATCTTGTTAGTTGAAACTAAACATTGGTTGCGAAGTTTCCTTTGTTCGGTTTGTACCTTCAATCCGCCATGGCACACTCACCACTATACTCACAATGCTTATGGTTTCCCCCTTTTATATTCCACATTAGCTTAAATGACAGTCGACTGACTTTCAAATTGGGGTCAGTCCATTTTTGGTAGTTCATCGTAGGGAAGGAAGGGGCTTGCCGGAGGGCTGCCCCATTATATATATCTTAGGTTTTCGGGTGGGGATAGTGGTTGTGAGGGGCTATCGTCGGGCTATGGTGGGGCCTCGCTAGAGGCAAAAATTTACGTGGGTGGGGGGAGGGGCGGGGTTAGCTAGAGGGATGGCCAGGGGCGGCGGAAGACCGGAGGTGGTGGGCGGTTTAGGAGAGTGCGGGGGCTGGTGGTTCGGTCGGCGGCCCGTGCGGTGGTCTATAGGGGAAGAATAACAGGTGAGGAATAAGAAGGGTTACCAGATGTAGGATCTTCATCCAACCACCTGAAATGGTCGACTGACCCAAATGACGGAAGTCAGGCGACTTGCATGTAGACATTTCCATATATTCAGTACCATCATCGTAGGTGCTTTGGGACGTATGTGCAAGCAGTGCTCCTCAACCCATCAAGCTAAACAACATGCCACTCATAATTCCAAACTTAGTTGGTCAAATACAAATCTGTTATGATGCTGACATGTACTAAAATAGAGAATGTTTAATTGGTCAGCTAATGTTCCTACTTTACTTTAAAAAGCACATGTGCCACATATCGAGGGACAGCGGGGGGTTGCAATCTTTATGCACTCTGGTTCATCATGTGTGGGCAACCAACATTTTATTATCCAAAATCTGCTTGCTCTTCTTTAGCATGCTCCTCTTTTGTTCTTCTTTAATAAGTACTCTCTCCGTTCCTAAATATAAGTCTTAAAAGAGATTCCTCCATGGACTACATATGAAAAAATGAGCGAATCTACACTCTAAAATGTATGTATAAACATCCGTATGTGATCTATAGTGGAATCTCTACAAATACTTGTATTTAGGAACAAAGGGAGTATAATAGTAGTATAGTATGTTCCTTGTAGTGAAGAGGAGCAGTGACATTTGCAGTGTACAGGTCTATTCAGCCGCTTGTCATGGACATTTTCAACTCTTCGTGTTGGTGTTCATGTCGCTTATCTTGGACGCTTTCAACTCTCTGTATTCGGTCGTATGTGTCACCTTTGAGAGTTAGACTGATAGTAACAGTATTGCATCTTCAGTTGTAGAGAGCTGGTATCCAAAGCCTTTCTAGCCGTACCGGCAATACTAGCACATATTTTCCAGCAAGTTCCACTTTCTTGATTTTACTCGTGATGCTTAGGATTTTCCCGTTATATCTACACTATGATCTGCGTAGGTGCTTTATGTCCTACTAGTAGCAGTCCACCCTTTAAAGCTAAACAACACACCAATCATAACTCCAAAGCTTAGTTGCTCCAATACGAATGTGACATGATATTCATACTAGTTATCAAACATACATTTAATTGGTCAGCTAATGCCCCCACTTAAGTTTCCAAATGCCATGGCCACATAGAGAGAGACAACATGGAATTGCATTTCTTTGGTTGCTCTTATTCATCATGGGTGGGCAACCAACATTATATAAAAAGAAACGAAATCTACCTAATATGCTTCCTCTTCTATTCTTTAAGATGTTTCTCTACTGTTCTTCTTTAATAAGTAAAGTATGTTCCTCATCAAGAAGGCAAGCAGGGACATATGCACTTGACAACTCTATTTGGCCGCTTCTGCAAGCTGATTTCAACAATTCGAGTTGGTCTACCATAATATCCAGGAAATGCTGGGTGTTGTGCGGCCTTTCAGAGACTAAACTGATAGTAACAGTAGCATGCCTTCAGGTGAATAGAGATGGACTGTAGGTGATCGATAGGCTTTCGATTAGTAGCGACAATACAACCCTATATTTTCCAGCCAGTTCCACTTCCCCAATTTATTAATGATGCTTATGTTGTTCCCCTTTTAACGACATTACAAGCTGTGTAGTGGCTTTGTGTCGTATTCGCAGCACTCCATCCTTCAAGTGAAACTACATGCCACTCATATTTCAAAAGCTTATATTTAATTGGTCATCTAATGTTACTACATGAGTTTTGAAATGCATGTGCGGCAATGTAAAGACATGTTGGAATACTATTTCTCTATGCACTCTCGTTGTCATGGTTTCGCAATAATCTTTTAATACAGCATATTATGAACCTATCATCTCCACACTATCCTTACTTCTGGAGCTCCCAACAGGGAGCCTATTTTTGTGAAGTTGTGCCAGATTTTATTGTTGTACGCACCAAATTACAGCACACAAGGGCTCTCTTATCAAAATTCAGTAATAGCACACAAGGGTTTACAAGGAACCCCTATTATATTAGAATATCCTTTGCATTACAAAGATAATCTCACTACTATTTATGTTGTCCTGCTTCTCAGATGTTGAACAAAATCACAATGAATATGAGAATGCACACATTAGAAGAGTTTCGCAGAACAGTGCAATGACTAACAAACATGGCATCGAGGCATTGAGTTCCATTCTGGATGGAATGAAGCCCACACGCTCCGCACCTATAGATTCGTGTTCAGAATATGATCCTAATGACTATTCTGATCTTAAGGAGTCAAAGGGAGATGGCCTATCCTCTTCACCCTACAAGGTGCCTGTTCTCATTTGGCAACATTTTATTGGTTGCACGTAACTTGCATAAGCTGTCTTGCATTTCTTCTGCTTGTTTGCACCGCTTTGTGTTTAATTTACTCATCATATATGTGAAGTTGCCATGCCCACCATTATCAATAAGCATCCCATTTGTCATCATACCATGTTTTTCCATTCAAATGCTGCTCTTGTGTATCAGACATCCAAAAGGAGGAGAGTGATTGCAGAACCTGAAGGAGTAGTAGCAAAGTCCTTGAAAAAGGTGGTGGTACGACAGAAATCAGATAGCACCCCACTAAAATTGGTGATAGAACCAGCGTGATAAAACCTAGGATATCGCAACTATGCTGCTCGCTGCTTTGCTCTTGTTAGTACCTGTTGTCTTGTATCGCTATACTTACATTCATACCTAGTTGATTATGTGACATTAGTGTGCATGACAACCTGCATATACACTGTTCTGTCCTAACTATCAGATCTATATTAATGCTTACATTAATGTAGAATAAACCCAATGCTTATGAAGAAGTTTAGCTCTACATTGTTCTCGTAAGTATATGTTGTCCTTTATCATTGTACTTATACTGTCAGCTAGTTGTTCATGTACCATCACTTTGCAGCTTATTTTACCATGGCATCCATTTTGTACACATCTGATCTATGTTTACTCTGACCAAAATGTTGAATAAAACCAATGCTACTGAAGATGTTTAGCTCTCAATTACTCTTGTCAGTACCTTTTGGCTGTATGCTATACCTACATTTATAGCTAGTTGATTATGTAGCATCACTCTGCATCTTAGCTTAAATAATCTCCATTTGTTCCTATATTATCACTTCTATATTTTCTCCTAACAAAATGTAGAATACATGGAATGCTTATGAAGAAGACTGTGTGGTAAACTTCTTGAATTGCCTGCCCATCAACATGGAAAAGGCTTATAGAGCCGGTCTTCATTACTAACGTATGTGTGTCCTTCTCGAGCCTTCAAACTTTGTTGTGTATATTTAGATAGCAATAATTGCAACTACTGTTTATTTTTGTCATTTGCTTCAAATTACATGTTTAAAGTTTATTATAAAGAAGTTCATAAACATAAGTTTCTCCTCAATTTCATTTTTTAGTTGTACAACCTAGTTCCTTATTCATAGCATGTAAATTAAACTAAATATAGTAGAGATATTACTCGTAGTATGAGAAGGGAGAGAAGATCTGACCTCTCTACTTGACACCTCTGAACCAACTTAATTCCTTGCTAAAACAGGAGCTGAATTTCATTTTTTAGTTGTACAACCTAGTTCCATATTCATACCATGTAAATTAAACTAAATATAGCAAGTGATCTTCCTTAGCACTGCATGTATGCTTGTTGATCTGTAATCCAGTGGTGTGGTCAAACTACCAACTCGAGGACAATGTCATATCCTGCTATGTCTTAACTATGAACAATGCATATTATGTTCATGTTATTTAAATCATGTCTCTTTATTTACCAATATGAAATGGGATAAATTGACAGTACACTCACCATCGATGCTTATACATTCTTCAACACTGCATGTATGCTTGTGTTCTTGATCTGTAATTCAGTGGTGTGGTGAAGCTGGCCACTCCTGCACAATGCCATTTCCTGCCATGCCTTGAGTGTGAACATTTTTTTGTTATATTGTAATCCAGGTCTCTTTATTTGTCACTATGAAATGGGATGAATCGACAACATTGTTGCTTATATGTGCAAAGCATGTTATCTGTCTACTTTTTTACTCTTTCAGGGTGATATCACTAACGCCAAGAACTGCCATTGACTCTATGCAATTAGAGTCAGTGTCAAACAAGTGCAGTCATCAGCTTGCTCAGCTGCTTGTGCTGTAGCTCCTAGGCAGGGCTAATCTTTCTTGAACTGTGGTGAAGTGCTGTTGGTTCTATATATTATTTTAGGCGGCATGTTTATTTGCATTGGTGGTGTCCTTTGATGCCCAGTGTATGTAATATGCTATCTGGTTGCGCTTTTATTATTGCTGGCAGCAAACTTTTAGGCCCAGTGCACGTAATATGTAGTAATTTCTTTGTTGTATAGTCTAGGTATATTCTTCATCATGATGTTGTAATTTAATTTCTGTATATGCTTTCGTCAATCCTTGAAAAGGACATAGGCTTTGAAAGAGCGCAATGGGCCTAAACGTTCGATTTTTAAAAAAAATTATGGTACTAAAACTGGTCGGCCCACCAATCGCTATAAATGGGCCGAAACGTGGGCCTACAATCATGTCCAGCCAATTGCAGGCCTAGACGTAAACTCACCAGCTATTAGTTTTGGGCCTTTAATAGGCCGAGTAAACCAGTTGGCTAAGTTGGGACAGAAAAAAAGGGCTTTAATAGTTCGAAAAGTAGATTGGACATGAACAGTGTTGGAGGCTGATGATTGGATCAACAACAAGATGGGCCATTAACAGGCCACAATATTTGTAGGGCCACAGTTGGCCGAGTAACATAATGGGTCGTAAGCAGGTCAGATGCAAAGTGGATCATCATTAGGCCTAGTTATCTCACATGCCTTTAATGGGCCAATAGTCAGGTTGGGCTAAAATATATCCACGAAGACTATGGGCCTCTAAGAGGCCGAAAGTCACTTCGGCCCAGGAATAGGCCCACATGCAGCATAGGCCGTTAAATGCCCGAAAGTGAAACCAGGCCGACAATGACCCATATGTACCAATGGCCATTAACAGGCCGAAAGTAACATCGGCTGGACTATTACATGGGCCTTTAGGAGGTCGTACTTCAAATGGCCCCCCAATGGGGCCGAAAGCACAGTGCCTGTTAACGGGCCATATCATATATGGGCCGTAATTTGGCCCAAAGAATGTCAGGCAGTTAACGGGCCGCATCCTATATGGGCCATCATTTGGCCCAAACTTGGCAGACTGTTAACTCGCCGGATCTGATGTGGGTCGTCGTTTGGCCCAAAACTTGACAGTCATCTAACGGGCCGGATCTTATGTGGGCCGTAATTTGGCCCAAACCATGGTAGGCTGTTAACGGCCCGGCCTAGTAGAGTATGACAAAATCTTGAGGGCCCTTGGCTGGCCGGCCTTTTTATCTTAAATGGGCTACTATTGGGTCCTGCCACGTGTCGAGGTAACATAGGCGCGTTCCCTCCAATGTACATATGACATCTGTGCCAACGCTATGCCGACACGTGAACTCTACGGCGAATGAACATTAACTATACAATATTTCTAAAATAACTATACAATATCTAGAGCCTAATGAACATTAACTTTAGCACAGAATATATTGAAAATATTTTCCTAATGCACTTAATGCACTTTTGGCAAATGAAATAAATACCAATAAACTCCAGAACTTCAAATAATATTCAAAATAAAATTTCCCACTCTTTTATAAGTTTGAGGAAGTCATCTTATCCCCTCTCATTTGCTTTTCTCGAGTGGAAAAATATTATTTGAATATTTCAAAAACTCCAAAATGCAAAGAAATATGATATGCATTGAATGATTCTATTAACATCCAAATTTAATAAAAATTGGGATGTTACAAACCTACCCCCCTTAAGATTAATCTCGTCCTCGAGATTCGGGTTGGCCAGCAAAAAGGTGTGGATGGTCCTGCCTGAGATCTTCCTCTCGTCCCCAGGTAGCTTCCTCCTCGGTGTGGTGACTCCACTGGACTTTGCAGAACCTGATGATCTTGGTACGAGGGATCCTCTCTGCAGTCTCAAGAATCTTAACAGGCTTCTCTTCGTAAGTCAGATCGCTCTCCAACTGAATTGCCTCTAGTGGCACTGTATCTCTCAAAGGAATATTTGCCATCTCTGCATGGCACTTCTTCAGCTGGGAAACATGAAACACATCATGAACTCCTGACAAGGCCTCTGGTAATTCCAACGGGTATGCAACCTCTCCTCTGCGTTCTAGAACTCTGTATGGCCCCACAAATCGTGGTGCTAACTTTCCTTTTACTCCAAATCTCTTAATACCTCGAAGTGGAGACACTCGAAGATATGCTCTATCTCCCAGTTCATAGGTCACTTCCTTGCGTTTAGCATCGGCATAACTCTTCTGTCTGGACTAAGCTATCTTAAGTCTATCACGAATTAATTTGACCTTCTCCTCAGAATCTCTGATCAAATCTGGTCCAAACAACTTGCGATCTCCAACTCGATTCCACATCAAAGGTGTCCGGCATTTCCTGCCATACAATGCCTCAAAAGGGGCCATCTGCAAACTGGCTTAATAGCTGTTGTTGTACCAGAACTCTGCGTAAGGTAAGTTATCATCCCAACTAGACCCATAGTCTAGCGCACAAGCTCTCAACATGTCCTCCAGAATCTGATTGACTCTCTTTGTCTGCCCATCAGTCAGCGGATGGAAGGCTGTACTAAACTCTAGCCTGGTACCCAAAGTTTCATGCATCTGATTCCAAAACTTTGAAGTAAACTGGGTCCCTCTATCTGATACGATGGTCCTCGGAACTCCATGCAGACATACAATCCTGGTCATATGTATCTTCGCTAGCTTAGCACTAGTATAGGTGGTCTTCACTGGAATGAAGTGAGATACCTTGGTCAAATGATCCACTATCACCCAAATGGAATCATAACCTGAACGGGTCCATACCGAGTCTGTCCCACTTCCAATTAGGTATCGGCAACGGCTGAAGTAAACCTGCTGGTTTCTGATGCTCCGCCTTTACTCTCTGACATACATCACATATCGCCACATACTCGGCAATCTATCTCTTCATACCAGCCCACCAAAAACTTTCCTTCAAGTCCAAATACATCTTGGTGATGCCTGGGTGTATCGAATAGGGCGAGTCATGAGCCTTCTGAAGAATCGACTTCCTGATCTCTGGATTGTTGGGTACACAATTCCGTTGCTCAAACCATATGGTTCCCTGTTCGTCCTCACGGGATCCTTCTGCTTTTCCTTTGCTCATCATTTAATTTATCTCAACGATACCTTGGTCCAACTTCTGGGCTTCTCTGATTCTTCCCAACAAGGTGGATTGTACCTCGAGTGCGGCAACATAACCTCTTGGAACTATTTCCAACTGAAGGTCTCTAAGCTCATCACATAACTCCTGAGGTAAACCTCCTGCTGTAAGGGTATTAACATAAGTCTTACGGCTCAAAAGATCCACCACAACATTGGCTTTTCCTGGATGATAATGCAGACTCATGTCATAATCCTTTGTAAGTTCCAACCGTCTCCTTTGCCTGAGATTCAACTCCTTCTGCGTGAAGATATACTTCAAACTCTTGTGATCCGTGTAAACATCACAAAGATTCCCAATAAGATAGTGTCTCCATGTCTTGAGTGCATGGACTATGGTTGCCAACTCCAAATCATGTGTGGCATAGTTCAACTCATGAGGTCGAAGCTGTCATGAAGCATATGCTACAACCTTTCCCTCTTGCATAAGAACACCTCCAAGTCCCTGACATGAAGCATTACAATACACCTGAAAGTCCTTGTGTACGTCAGGCAGGATTAGCACTGGGGCTGTAACCAAACGCTTCTTCAACTCTTGAAAACTGGCTTCACACTCTTCAGTCCAAACGAACTTGGTATACTTCTTCAACAACGCTGTCATGGGCCTTGAAATCTTGGAGAAATTTTCAATAAATCTCCGATAATATCCATCAAGTCCAAGGAAACTGCGAATCTCACCAACTGTGGTGGGTGCATTCCATTCTGTGACTGCCTCTACCTTGGTAGGGTCCACTGCAATACCTTCACCTGACACAACATGTCCAAGAAATCTGACTTCCTTGAGCCAAAACTCACACTTGCTGAACTTGGCATAAAGTTGATGTTCTCTGAGATTCTCCAAAACTAAGCGCAGATGTTCGGCGTGTTCCTCCTCATTCTTGGAGAAAATCAATATATCATCAATTAAAACCACCACAAACTTATCCAAGAACTCCATGAATACCTTGTTCATCATGCTCATAAAATAGGCAGGAGCATTAGTTAAACCAAAGGACATGACTGTATACTCATAAAGCCCATACCTTGTGGTAAAAGTTGTCTTGGGTATATCCTTCTCACGGATCTTCAACTGGTGATAACCCGATCGAAGATCGATCTTGGAGAAAATAGTAGCTCCTTCTAACTGGTCAAACAAGTCATTGATCATCAGGAGTGGACACTTGTTCTTGATGGTCACCTCATTCAGAGAACGGTAATCCACACACATCCTCAAGGTTCCATCCTTCTTCTCCACCAAGAGTACTGGGCTCCCCAAGGTGACGAACTTGGCCGAATATACCCTTTCTCTAGCAACTCCTTTATCTGTTTCTTGACTTCCTCCAAATCATTAGCAGGCATCCGATACGGCCTCTTGGAGATAGGTCCTGTGCCTGGTAGCAACTCAATCAAAAACTCAATCTCCCGATCTGGCGGCATACCTGGTAACTCCTCCGGGCATACATCGGGAAAATCCTTCACCACTCATACTTCTTCCTGGACAACTCCCGTAAGAGAGTTCACCTGAGTCCTCTTAGGCTTAAGCCTAGATACATACTTGATCCTCTTCTTCTCTGGGGTGGTGAGAAAAATCGATCTACTAGCACAATCAATGTTCCCCTCATACTTGGACATCCAATCCATTTCTAGGATTACATCCAACCCTTGTGACTCTAGTATGATCATATCCGTGGGAAAAACATGTCCCCCTATGTTCAAAGGCAACTGGAAACATACCTAACTAGCCATAGACTCGGCTCCTGGGGAACTCACTAGAATGGGTGACTTAGGAGGTATGGTAGGCAACTTATGTTTATCCACAAATCCCCTTGATATGAATGAATGTGATGCACCAGTGTCAAAAAGAATAGTGCTGGAAATGTATTTACCAAAAACTTACCAATCACTACGTCAGGCTGCTCATAGACTTCTTCCACATTGACATGATTAACATGCACCTTAGTGAAAGGATTGGGCTTCTTGCCTCAAGAATTCCCATTGCCATTTCCATTCTGCTACTCAGGACACTCATTGGAGTACTGTTGGGGGGATGGACCCCGGGTAGGCAACGGAACCCGGATCCTCTTCAAAAACAACAGGGCTTGCACCGCCCCTCAATACCGGCACGCGCTTGGCTGGGTCACTCGACCCGGCCAAGTCCTGCGACCCGGCCGGACTCGCCGACCGGGCAAGACACGTCGACTCGGCCCCAACAGCTAGCGCAAGCCAGCCGAACTCGGCACAACAAAAGCTTCCTCAACAAGCCAGCACCACTGGCGTGCTCCGCAATCCAGCCACGGGTTAGCTCCCATCCCATCCAGGCCGTACGATGGGACGAGTCTTCTATCAGCGATGACCGAGGCAATAGTGCCCCGCCCATGCCTCTGGTCAGGTGGAGCATGGCAATAGTGCCCCTCACCTACCCGCTGACCAGGGCCGGCGTGGCTGCAGTGCTCCCGCCCTCACCACTGATGACAGCAAGCGGCAGCCTGTCGAAGAGCACTGTACATGACTCGACTCGTCCACGCACTGACGATCGACAAGATGGCGCACAGTTCCCCTAGGCATGCTGGGCCCGCACCTAGGGGAACCCGGCGAACCACAAGACCTCAAGCGAGACCCAGCCCGGGTCCCCGGACGCTGACAATACGGACCCACTGACCTGTAACATTACCATTGTACCCCTGGGGGGTTGGTCTATAAAACCCCCCAGGACCCCGCGATCAGGCAGGCAAGCAGAAAGCAGAGAACGCATACGAGAGAAAAGCAAGTAAGCATAGGACTAGCCACCAAACAGCAACACCAGGGAGAAGGAGCAGCCCAAGCCTCGGCCAGCTTCCTTTCCCCTCCATACAACTCCAGGAGCGACATTGTACTATTGATCATCCAACTACACTCGGCAGGACTAGGGGTATTATCTCTCCGGAGAGCCCCGAACCTGGGTATGTCCGGCATCCCACGCCCGCTCATGCCAACCTCGCCTATGGAGTCCACCAGCGCCATCGAGCCTCCTCCTCTCTTTAGCCACCCCTTGGCATCTGCCGTACGCCCACCACGACAGTTGGCGCCCACCGTGGGGCAGCTCGAGGAGCTGGCCGGGAGCATGGTTCAGACGGGGCCCTTCTCCTACACCGACGAGTCCGTCACGCTGGCGGACGATGTCGTCGGTGCGCTTGCTGCCTCCTTCGCCATGTTGCGCATCACCGATGCGTTCGCGGCCGATGAGTACCCCAGCGAGGTGCTCAGCTACTCTGACTCTCCCCTCTCCCTCGGCGGCGGTGTTTACGCCGGGGCAATGGACGTCCACATGGAGGTCTTTGTCACCGGCGACGGCGCCTCCTCCTCGTCGAGCAAGATGAGGAAGGCTGCCGAAGCCAGTGCTGCAGCAGAACGGACCGAGCAGTCCGATCCGCTGCGCGCCACGATCCAGAGCCTCCGCATCCCCATCGGCACCGACGTCGACGCCACCAACATCGCCGAGGCCCGAACCCAGCTCGAGGAAAGGCGCCAGCAGATGCTGGACCTGTCCGAGACGCTCACCGCCACTCAGCGTTGCCTGGATGCCGCTCAGCTAGAGCGCAATGCCGCCCTTGGGTTCATGCCCGCGGTGGTCGAGCCGAGCCGGGTCGTCGACGTGCGTGCCCGGGGAGGCACGATCGGCCGGGCCCTCGGCGCCGTCCCAGGCGTCTATGAGACTCCAGCGAAGAACATGCGCACTGCCCAGGCAGCCGCAGCCGGCCTGGACCAGCTCACAGGTGAGGAGCTGAAAGAGCACATCGGGCGGATGCGCGAACTCCTACACGCCGCCAACACCCAGCAAGACCGCCTCTACCAGCTCGCCAAGCCGGCGGGATCCGGCTCCGCCCGCCTTGGCGGGCCCGGCGAACTCCTGCACATCGCTTCCTCGCCACCCAGTGAGGCGCACTCCGGCCGAGTCCGGACTCGGCGCGATCCGGCCGCTACGGCCACCGGCGGACTGGGCGACGCGCCCGTCCCAGAGATCCAGCACGGACCCAGCCAACATGGCCGGTGTCCGGCTCCAACCGACCCGCCCCCTCGTGGCCTGACCGCAAGTCGACTCGGCCAGCGCGCCATCGATGAGGCCGATGCTCTCCACCGCCTCGATCAGCTCGCTCTCTCCCAGGAGGTGGAGGAGAGCGGTGTTATCGGGCCGGCGTGCTTTGGACCACGCATCCAGGAGGAGCCCTTCCCCAAAGGGTTCATGCTCCCCTGCGACACCCCCAAGTACAATGGGACCGTGAAGCCAGAAGACTGGCTCACCGACTACACCACGGCCATTGGCATCACCGGTGCAAATCGTTTTGTCGCCGTGTGCTACGCACTGCTCATGCTCCAAAGGTCGGCCCGCACATGGTTGAACAGCCTACCGACTGGCAACATGAACACGTGGGTGGACTTTGGGGAATCCTTCATCTGCTACTTCACGGGGACCTACAAGCGGCCCAGCCGCCCTAGCCAGCTCGCCATGTGCGTTCAAGGGCCTACGGAGACCGGTCGCGAGTACCTCGCACGCTGGACCGAGCTCCGGAACAGCTGCGAGGGCATCCATGAAGTCCAGGCGATCCAGTACTTCGTCAGCGGGTGCCGAGATGGCACCCTCCTCAAGGACAAGCTCTTACATTCTGAGTCGGCCACCATGGCCGCACTCATTGTGACGGCGGATAAGTATGCCATCGCCGACTCTGCCATGAAGATCCAGGTGGCGCTGGATGAAGCCGACAAGGCGAAGCCGGTTCCCCCTCCGATGCCGGCCGGCGAAAGCAGCCGGCAGCAGCATCATCATAACAACAAGCGGAAGGCCGACCAACCGGCGCAGCGTCACGACAACCGGCTCGTTACGGCCGCTGAGCCCGCGGCGGACCCGGCGGCGAAGCACCGGCAAACCGCCAAGATGGCGTGGCAGCCCGCCATGAGTTTCGAGCTGATGCTCGATGCCCCCTGCAAGCACCACAGCGGCGCAAGGCCCTCCACGCACACGCTTCGGCAGTGCGTCATCACCAAGCACATCATGAGGAGCGATGTCCCGCCTCCTCCGGCTCCGGCCCCATGCGCTGGGCAGCCGCCTCCACCTCCACCGCCGCTTGCAGCTGGCGGCACGATGCACGACGACGCCTACCCGGACCAGAACGCGGGCCTATGTCGTATTCACTAGCCTCGGCGACGACAAGCACAACAAGTGCCTCGTTCGGCGGGAGGTGAACACCGTCGTCCCGGCTAAGCCGAAGTTCATGCATTGGTCGGATCGCCCGATCACCTGGACCCGGGAGGATCACCCTGCAGTCATGCCAAGTCCGGGCGGTTACGCCCTCGTCCTCAACCCAACCATCATCGCGCGGCGCACATGCAAGTTCTCCCGAGTCCTCATCGACGGTAGCAGCATCATCAACATCCTCTACCGCGACACCATGACCAAGCCGGCCTCAAGACCGAGGACCTAGAGCCAACCCGGACGATCTTCCACGGCATCGTGCCCGACCTCTCCTGCTCCCCCATTGGCCGGGTCCGGCTCGATGTCCTGTTTGGTGACAGCAGCCACTTCCGACGCGAACCAATCTGGTTCAAGGTGGTGGACCTGTCCAGCGTGTATCATGCGTTGCTGGGCCGGACCGCGCTCGCCAAGTTCATGGCGGTTCGCCACTATGCATATCTGAAGATGAAGATGCCAGGGCCCAAGGGCTTGATCACAATTACCGGCGATTACCGCAAGTCCCTCGAGTGCACCCGAGACGATGCCAAGTTGGTCGAGTCGCTGGTCATTGCCGAGGAGCGGCGCCAGCTCGACCGGATCGTCGCCCTGGCAGGCGAGGCCTCCGCTGCATCGATCCCGACCCCGTACCCGGCCGACGAGGCTGCCTTCAAACCCTCCAAGGAGACCAAGAAAGTGAAGCTCAACCCGGAAGACCCCAGCTGCAGCAAGTACGTTGTCGTAGGCGCTCGCCTCGACAGCAAATAGGAAGGCGAGCTCGTCGACTTCCTCCGTGAGAATCGGGATATCTTTGCATGGACCCCCAAGGACATGCCGGGTATCCCAAAGAAGTACGCCAAGCACAAACTCCATGTCCGCAAGGACGCCAAGCCTGTCCGTCAACCCCTGTGAAGATTTTCCGAAGAGAAGAGAAGAACCATTGGTGAAGAGGTCGCCAAGCTTTTGGCGACCGGCTTCATAATGGAAGTGTTCCATCCCGAGTGGCTGGCCAACCCAGTCCTCGTCCTGAAGAAGAACAAGACCTGGCGCAAGTGTATCGACTACACCAGCCTCAACAAGGCCTGTCAAGGATCCGTTCGCTCTCCCGCGTATCGACCAAGTCATCGACTCGACCGCCAGGTGCGAGCTCTTGTCCTTCCTGGACGCTTACTCCGGCTAACACCAGATCAAGCTGGACCCGGCCGACGCCCTGAAGACGTCCTTCATCACGCCCTTTGGGGCGTATTGCTACATCACCATGTCGTTCGGCTTGAAGAACGCCGCGCCACCTTCCAACGCTGCATGCAGAAATGCCTGCTGCCGCAACTCGGCCGCAATATCCACGTGTATGTGGACGACATCATGGTGAAGACCAAGCAGCACCTAACGCTCCTCGATGATTTGAAGAAAACATTCGCCAACCTCCGTGAGTACAAGGTCAAGCTTAACCCGGAAAAATGCGTTTTTGGTGTCCCGGCCAGAAAGCTACTCGGCTTCCTCGTCTTGGAGCACGGCATTGAGGTGAACCCGGTGAAGATCACGGCCATCGAGCGCCTGCGCAAGCCGGCTCGACTGCGCGATGTCCAGAAGTTCACCGGATGCTTGGCCTCGGTCAGTCGGTTTCTAAGCCGGCTGGGCGAGATGGCGGTACCCCTGTACCAGCTGATGAAGAAGACGAGCCCGTTCGAATAGAACAGCAAGGCAGACGAGGCCTTCCAAGACCTCAAGCGCATGCTCTCCACCGCACCAGTCCTGGCCGCACCAACCGACAAGGAGCCGTTGTTGCTCTACATAGCCGCGACCTCGCGGGCGGTCAGCACGGTGCTGGTGGTTGAGCGACCAGAGAAGGGCAAGATCCAAGCCGTCCAGCGCCCAGTCTACTACTTGAGCGAGGTGCTCTCCATCTCCATGCAGAACTACCCGCACTACCAGAAGATGTGTTAGGGTGTGTACTTCACCACCAAGAAGCAGAAGCAGTATTTCCAAGAGCACGTTGTCACCATGGTCAGCACGGCGCCTATCGGAGAAATCATCGGGTGCTGGGATGCCTCTAGCCGGGTCACCAAGTGGGCGATCCAGCTAGCCGGCCACACCATCCTCTACGAGCCCCGTACCACGATCAAGTCTCAAGCCCTGGCCGACTTCCTCCTCGACTGGATCGAGACCCAGTACTTGCCACCGCCCCCTGACTCGACGCATTGGCGCATGCACTTCGACGGGTCCAAGATGTGACTCGGCTTGGAGGCCGGCATCGTACTGTCGTCCCCGAAGGGCGATCGACTCTGCTACGCGCTCTAGATCCACTTCGCCGCCTCCAACAATGTCACCGAGTACGAAGCCCTTGTGCACGGCCTCCGGCTTGCCAAGGACCTTGGCATCCAACGCATCCTATGCTACGGCCACTCAGACCTGGTGGTGCAGCAATGCTCCGGTGAGTGGGACGCCCGCGACTCAAACATGGCAAGCTACCGCTTCCTCGTCCAGAAGATGTCCGGATCCTTCGAGGGCTGCAAGTTCCTCCACGTCCCGCGTGCGGAGAACGAAGCAGCCGACATGCTCGCCAAGATTGCCTCGTCACGACAAGCCATTCTGTCCGGCGTCTCCCTCGAACACCTGCGCAAGCTGTCCATCAAGCCATCGCCAGACTCCGACTCCACCCATGTTCCAGACGACCCGGCCGCACCTCAACCCGGTCCGGGGGCTGCTCAGCTCGACCCGGCCACCATCGTCCCGGACCCGGCCGTCGCCATCCCCAACCTGGGGACTGCTCAGCGCAGCTCGGGGGCTGCCGACTCGGAACCCACCCTGGTGGCCATCTTCGCCGTGGTTACGGCCCCATCTTGGGCCCTCCCGATATCCGAATTTTTGGAGAACGGGGTTCTTCCCATGGACGAGATCGAAGCCCAGCAAATACAGTGTCGGGCGTCCGCCTACAGCATCATCAACAACGAGCTCGTCAAGCGCAGCTCCACCGGCGTGTTCTAGCGCTGCGTCGAGCAGGAAAAGGGCATCGACATCCTCCTCGACATACACCAGGGCGAGTTCCGCCATGGTTGATACTGGCCCACGGCCCTGCAAGATGCCGAGTCGCTCGTCCTCAAGTGTGAGGGATGCCAGCGCTTCAGCAAACACAGCCACCAGCCGGCGTCAGCACTCCACACCATACCGATCGACTGGCCCTTCGTGGTCTGGGGACTCGACATGGGGGACCCTTCAAAACCGCTCGAGGCGGCATGACGCACCTGCTGGTGGCAGTGGACAAATTCACCAAGTGGATCGAGGCAAGACCAATCAAGAAACTGGACGGGCCAACAGCCGTCCGATTCATCAAGGACATAGCGGTGTGCTACAGCATGCCGAACAGCATCATCACTGACAACGACACCAACTTCGCGAAGGGCGCGCTCGAGCAATACTTCTCTGTCTCCGGCATCCGGCTCGAGCGGGCCAATGGACTCATCCTGTCTGGCGTCAAGCCGCGACTCGTCGAGCCACTCATCCGCTCACCCGACAGCTGGCTTGACGAGTTGCCGGCCGTTCTCTGGAGTCTACGCACCACGCCGAATCGGTCGACCGGGTTCACCCCATTCTTCATTGTCTATGGGGCCGAAGCCATCATCCCGACCGACGTTGAGTTCGACTCGCGACGCGTCGCGATGTACACCGAAGCCGAAGCCAGAGAAGCCCGTGAAGATGAGGTCAACCTGCTCGAAGAAGCACGTCTCCTGGCGCTTAGTAGCTCGACCATTTACCAGCAAGGCCTGAGGCACTACCACAGCAAGAAGATCAAGCCCCTCGCGTTGCGCGAGGGCGACCTCGTCCTCCGGCTCGTCCAAGAGCAGGCAAGCCAGCACAAGTTGTCCCCTCCATGGGAGGGCCCATTCATCGTGGGCAGGGCCTTGCGCGCCCGCAACGCCTACTACCTCATTGATGCTCGCAAGTCAAGGAAGCGCAAGAAGGACACCGCCGGTGAAGAAACGACCCGACCGTGGAACGCGGAACTCCTCCGCCCGTTTTATAGTCAGCCGCATGAGTGTATGTATTGTCGCCTTTTGTAAACGCATGAAACTATGGGGTCCCCGAACGAGACTCGGGGGCTGCCTTTTGTCGACCAATTTATTGTGTCCTTATTTTTCTGCATCACTATACCACTAAACCTGGCCAACGGTCCGACTCGCTCAACCCGGGGGCTCAGGGGCTGGCCGGCTCGATCACCATCCCGCCGTCTTACTTGGTGATTCCTGATAAAAGTTAGGATGTCGCGGTCCCTCACTTCGCTCTACAACCACAGATCCAGCTTTGGCTGTCGGCTGGCAAGCACAACGGGCCAAAACTCCTTTACGCTTCATACACTAAGTCAAAGGTTGCCGGGTCGATCAACCCGGCCCGCTATTCATCAAATGAACAGCTGCACGACCGACTGCTCACCTACCGGCTCCGTCGGATTGCCGCCAGCCGGCCCAGTGGGTGTTTCTCTCGCACTCAACGTTTCGAGGAACCCAAGTCCTGCGAGGTCCTCTTGAAAAACTGGACTCCTGGTCAC
>NC_041387.1:236972936-237035699 GCF_002162155.2 Triticum dicoccoides | reverse complement strand
AAAAGCGCATGAAATTGGTCAAAAAACATAAGGCAAAAGTAAAAGCACCCACGACATTTACACAAATATTTAAAGGCCCACGGCCCGAGTTCATTACACCCTAAAAACCCCTAGTGGGTGGGTGGACCTGCTACTTAATAAATTTTACAAAGTGTCTCAGGCATCTCCAGCGCCGCGTCGCGACATCGACGGCTCTCGCCTGGCGGCCTCCGGGTCCACCAAGGTTGTAGGACCTTGAAGTATGTCTAGAGGGGGGGGGGTGATTAGACTACTTGACCAATTAGAAACTTAACCTTTTCCCAATTTTAGAGTTTGGCAGATTTTAGCTATCTTAGGACAAGTCAAGCAATCATCACACAAATCAAGCAAGCATGCAGAGAGTATATGGGTAGCGGAAATTAAAGCATGCAACTTTCAAGAAAGTAAAGGGAAGGGTTTGGAGGATTCAAACGCAATTGGAGACACAGATGTTTTTGGCGTGGTTCCGATAGGTGGTGCTATCGTACATCCACGTTGATGGAGACTTCAACCCACGAAGGGCAACGGTTGCGCGAGTCCACGGAGGGCTCCACCCACGAAGGGTCCACGAAGAAGCAACCTTGTCTATCCCAACATGGCCATCGCCCACGAAGGACTTGCCTCACTAGCGGTAGATCTTCACGAAGTAGGCGATCTCCTTGCCCATACAAACTCGTTGGTTCAACTCCACAATCTTGTCGGAGGCTCCCAAGTGACACCTAGCCAATATAGGAGACACCACTCTCCAAGAAGTAACAAATGGTGCATTGATGATGAACTCGCTTTCCACTCAAATCCTCTTTCCACCATATCCAAATCCTATGAGAGAGAGTTGAGTGTTGGGGAGTGGTATATATAGCCTCCACACAAAATCTAACCGTTACACACAATTTACCTAACTCAGTGGGACCGATTCAACAGACTCAGTCAGACCGATTTAGTAAACCTAGTGACCGTTAGTGATTTTCGATGGGACTAACATGCAACTCGGTGAGACCAATTCGGTTAGGGTTAGGGCATAATGTAATCTCCGTAAGACCGATTACACAAACTCGGTGAGACCGATTTTGGTAATAAGCTTTCCAGAGAGTTGGTCAGGTAAACTCGGTGGGACCGATTTGCTCTTTTCGATGAGACCGAAATGTTACAAAAGGGAAACAGAGAGTTTACATTGCAATCTCAGTGGGAACGATCGCTCACTTCAGTTTAACCGAAATGTTACGAAGGGAAACAGAGAGATTACAATCGCATCTCGGTGAGACCGAGATCCCTATCGGTAGGACCGATTTGCCTAGGGTTTGTGGCAGTGGCTATGACTTTTGAAATCGGTGGCGCCGGATAGGAAGAATCGGTGTGACCGATTTTGGCTTTAGGTTTAGGTCATTTGTGGATGTGAGAAAGTAGCTGAGGGTTTTGGAGCATATCACTAAGCACATGAAGCAAGAGGCTCATTAAGCAACACCTCATCCCTCCTTGATAGTATTGGCTTTTCCTATAGACTCAATGTGATCTTGGATCACTAAAATATAAAATGAAGAGTCTTGAGCTTTTGAGCTTGAGCCAATCCTTTGTCCTTAGTATTTTGAGGGATGCACTTTCATCATCCATGCCATGCCATTCATTGAGCTTTCCTGAAATAATAGTCTTGGAATAGCATTATCTCAATGAGCTATGTGTTGTTATGAATTACCAAAACCACCTAGGGATAGTTGCACTGTCAATCTCCCCCTTTTTGGTAATTGATGACAACATATAGATCAAAGCCGCGACTAATGATAATAAGATTGAAAAACATCGTCGCTTTGAGAAGTATGTGATAAGCAAGAGCTCCCCCTAAATTTGTGCATAGTTTAAAATTTGCTTTGGACTGCAAATGCACAAGGGATTAGGCTCATGGGTTACTCTTCCATGTCACATACATCTTGGTGGAGCGCTCAAAATGATAAATATTGAATACATGCACTCATCACCAAGCAAAGTGAATGATCACATAGGATAGATAAGATAATATCATCAAACATGCATAAGTGTAGCTTATGATCAAACACATGATCATCAATGTCTCACAAGAATAGCATAGTATCTCAAGCAATCAAAAGCAAACAAGTTTTAACCACCAAATCAAGAGAGAATAAAAGCAACACACTCTCTCTCGAAGCCTATGATCTATACATTTTTCTCCCCCTTTGGCAACAAGTTACCAAAAAGTTCATAAAAAATGCATAGTGCTAGGTCGTCTCTCAGGCTTGATCTTCAGGTGCTGGTGTACGGATAATTCCAAGAATGAAGGCTTCAGTTGAAGTAGAGGGTGCTGGAGTTGATGCTGGAGCTAGTTGCACTGGAGCTGTAGGAGCTGTAGCTGGTGCAGATGATGTTGCTCTAGTGTTTGTTATAGGCACTGCAACTGACCTCTGGGCTCTAGGCACTCTGGTAAACACATTAGTGGTAGTCTTGCCCTGCCTCTCCTGCATGTCATCCTGCAGCTGCTCCACAACTGACTGAATCTCAGTTACTTTGACATCAAGATCATGAAATTTGAGTTCCATGATTCTTTCCAAGTTCTCCTGATTCTGAGTGAGGGTGGCCAGTCCCTTCTCAATCCTCAGTGTTGATGCTATTAAGTAACCAAGCTGCTCCTGCTTGCTCTTCAAGAAATACTCAGATGCCTCCTCTTGAGTTGGCATCTTGGCAGCCTTCTCCTTCCTTGCCTTCTCCTTCTTCTCTTGAGCATGTACAGGTGATGGATCATTCTCATTCATGACAACCTCATTGTCCTCAAAGTCTGGATAAAGTGGAAAATGTTCCTTATCCAATTGATATTTGCCAGTTCCCATCTTTGAGTTAATCAACTCCTGAATCTGAGGGGCATATCCACAGCTCCTCTTCTGATCTGCTGCAGTCCTCTTAATGGTTTCAACCATAAGGCTCATGACCTTGAATTTCTGAGGCACATCAAACAAATGCAACATGTTGATTGCATGCCCTCTGATCATGCTGTGGTCACCAGACTTAGGCAATAGAGTGTGCCTTAGGATGCAGTTGATAGTTGGCAGCCCTGACAGAAGAAAGTGGACTGATCCAAACTTATGTGTCTCAACAGCTTTGTCTGGGATCTCCTTGTACATGTGTGCCATGGAATTGTGGTCCATCTTCTTCTTGGCATATACATCCAGGTCATCATCATTTTCCTTTGGGGCATTGATGTCACATCCCTAGTTCTGACAATGCCTAGTGCATGCATTAGAGTATTACATCATGTTTAAATTTCATCTAAACCTGAGATGGGGATTGACTAAGCCCTAGCACCAAATGAATTCAACTAGGGTCAAAATAAAACCTTTTTCATTGAACTCAAAATGTCCTCTAAAATTTTTCAACATTTCTGGTTTGAGGTGGAAGCATCTACCAAAAATGGTTTATATTTTTGCAGGACATATTTGGTCACTGAATTAAATCATATAGTATTTTCATTTGGGCATTTAAATGCTATTAAATATTTCAAATGCTCAAATAATCATAAACTAAAATGTTTACTGTTGGATATATTCTAAACAGTAGCCATGATTAGTTTCATGATTTTTGAAAGTGTCTGAGTATTTTTAATAAAGCCCTAAATTTACAGAATAATAGAAAACTGAGATAATTAGAAAAAGAGAGAGAGAGAGAGTTTTACCTGGCCACTTACCTGGCAACCCACTGGCCGGCCCAGCACTGTGCTGGCCCGTGCCAGCCAGCTGCTTCCCCTTGCCAGAGCAGGCAGGGAGGTGAGCATGGCGCGCCCGAGCTCGCCACGCACCACCCAGCCTCTCTGCATCGCCCTGGTCGCCGTTGCGCCGCGTGGATTGTCTCCTGGTCGTCGCCCCGACCTCGCCGACACCCCATTCGCCCCCCCTACGCCTCTCCTCGCCCGTTCCCCGCCATGGCCGAAGCCTCCATGGACGCGCTGCCGTAACCCCACACCCACAGCCACTGCCCCACCTCTCCGACGTGATCCCGAGCTCCGCCACGACGTCGTAGTCCTCTCCATCGAGTCACGCGGCGCCAGAAGCTCTGCTGCATCTCCAACGCCGCCGTTTCCGACCTCGGGTGCCGGTGATCCCCGCCGTCGATTCGCCGGACCCCGTGCCTCCCCTGCCTCGCCAGCAGCACCAGAAGAACCGCGGTGAGCCGCTGCATCGTTTCCCCCATGCCTCGTTGCCTAATTCGCCCCCTAGCCGCATCAACCACCGGAGCCGAGCGCTCCCCGCCGCCGGCCATGTCGCCGCCGCGGTTGCAACCCCCGCACGTCGCACCAGAGCACGTAGGCGTGCTCAGCGTTTCCTCAGGAAGCCGCAGATCCCACCAGTTCTTCGTGAAACGCGCCGTAGCGCCTAACCGTCGGTGCCCGAGCTCCGGCCGCCGCCGCAAGCCCCGCTCCGGCGAGCGCTGACCACCCCGCGTCCTTCCGTCGCCTTCTCCGGATGCGCACGAGCGCTAGGAACCCACAGAGCCTCTCCGCGCGGCGTTTGGACGCCGGAGCAAGAAACCCGAAGGTCTCCGCCGTCTCGGCCTCGCCGGCGTCAAGCCGCCGGCGGGTTAGGCCCTGCTGACCAGGGGTTTGACCCCCCCTGGGTCGATGACAGGTGGGGCCAGCCCCCCTATTAATTAGTTTAGTTTATTTTAATTTAATTACCCCCTGCTGACACTGACATGTGGGCCCTAGTGCCCTAATCTTTAATTAAGCTAAACTAAACCCCCCTGTTTAACCCGTGTCACTGACGTGTGGACCCCACACATCAGGTTTGACCTGGACCGCCCTGTTGACCTGATGACGTCAGGGTGAGGTCATGCTGACGCCATATTCCTTTTCTGGAATTTAGTTTATTTTATAATAATCAGGAAATTCCAGAAATAGCTAAAACTTCAATAAATCATAGAAATTCAACCGTAACTCCAAATTAAATAAATTATATATGAAAAATTATCAGAAAAATTCAAGGAATCCATCTGTACCATTTTCATGCATGTTAGAACAACTTATAGATGCTGTTTAGCACAAATCATACTAATGGCATTTAAATATCCACATATGGAGTTTGAATTTGAATCTTGGATTCAAACCAACTTCATTTAATCTGGTTTTAGGTGCATTAGCCCAAAACACATTCATATTGCCATGTCATGAGCATGCATCATATTGTGCATTGAATTGATTGTATTTCTTCCTTGTTGCCGGTATTTGTCCCCTCTCGATAGACGTGATACCGATGATGTGATCGTTGACACTGATGAAGACTCAATGTTATCTTCAGAAGTGCCAGGCAAGCAAACCCCTTGTTCATTCCGATACAATCCCACTCTCTCGCTCCTGCTCTCTTTTACTGCATTAGGACAACAATGATTCATCTGTTACTTGCTGCGGTAGCTGAACCCCTTTATCCTTTGCATGACCTGTCATTGCCACAGTAAATAGGTGAAACCCACTAGCATGAGTAGGAGTTGTTTGAGCCCTGTTGTGCCTACTCATTCATGCTTGTTGTCATGCCTGCTACTGCTTAGAGTCGAGTCAGGTCTGATTCATCCGGGATGAATCAGAGGTGTGTGAACATGTCCTACGGTGTGTGAGCTAAGCGTGTGAACACGATTTGGTAAAGGTAGCGGTGAGAGGCCATGTAGGAGTACATGGTGGGTTGTCTCATTGTAGCCGTCCTCAGGAACTGAGTTCTGTGTTTGTGATCCATGATTCAGCTACTACCACGCATTGGGCCCGAAACCAATGGACCCTCTCGGCTTCTTGATCACCCTTGTCCTCTGTCCAGGAGTTGCAAGTAGTTTCTGGTGTTTGTAGTATGCTGGAGGCCGTGCGCAGCGCTGACCGTAGGGGTGGGCTGTGATGCGGTAGGCACGTGGCATGGTGTACCGGGCGCCCGTTTGGTGTCTCGGGAACCCTGTTCACATCGTTTGGGGCTGTGAGCGAAACTCCGGCCGGATCTCCTCATGGATGGAACCCGAATAGGCGATAAACCTGGACTAGAGACTTGAGTGTTTAGGTAGGCCGTGGCCGACACCCACGTTGGGCTTCCGCTTGAAGGTTGCCGAGTACATGTCGTGTAAACGGCGGTAAGTGGTGAGAGCATGTGTGAAGAAGTACACCCCTGCAGGGTTAACATCATCTATTCGAATAGCCGTGTCCGCGGAAAAGGACTTCTGGGTTGCTTATATCAGTTCATAGACAAGTGAAAGTGGATACTCTAAAATACGCAAGATAAGCGTGAGTGCTATGGATGGCGTTCTCGTAGGGAGACGGGAGCGGATCCATAGTGGTGTATTGATATGGTGAATATGTGGACTCGTGTGCGCCACCTCAAAAGAGTCGCTTGCAGTCGTAGTTTAGGATAGCCACCGAGTCAAAGCTGGCTTGCTGCAGTTAAACCCCACCATCCCTTTGTTGATAATGATGCATATGTAGTTAGTTCTGATGTAAGTCTTGCTGGGTACATTTGTACTCACGTTTGCCTATTTTATGTTTTGCAGAGAGACTTCGGTCTCACTAGTAGTTCGCGTGGTCTTCGACGTTTAGCTTGTTACCTCAACTACGATCTTGTGCCTCGGCAGGATCTGGTAGATAGTCAGGCTTCTCAGCCTTTTTCATTTATAGATGTCTGTACTCAGACATGTTAAGCTTCCGCATGTGCTTTGACTTGTATGCTCTGATTGTTGGGTCATAAGACCCATGTTTGTAATATCTCGCTCCTCGGAGCCTAATGAATAAATTACTTGAGTCATAGAGTCATGTTGTGATGCCATGTTGTATTTGCACATATCGAGCATATTGTGTGTATGTTATTGAAATGCTTGGTATGTGTGGGATCTGACTATCTAGTTGTTTATCTTTAGTAGCCTCTCTTACCGGGAAATGTCTCCTAGTGTTTCCACCGAGCCATGGTAGCTTGCTACTGCTCCAGAACACTTAGGCTGGCCGGCATGTGTCCTTCTTCGTTCCTGTGTCTGTCCCTTCGGGGAAATGTCACGCGATGAATACCGGAGTCCTGTTAGCCCGCTACAGCCCGGTTCACCGGAGTCCTGCTAGCCCAGTGCTACAGCCTGGATTCACTCGCTGATGACCGACACGTTCGATGCTGGGTCATGGATGCCTGTCCCTGTAAGTTTGTGCCACTTTGGGTTTACGACTAGCCATGTCAGCCCGGGCTCCTTATCATATGGATGCTAGCGACACTGTCATATACGTGTGCCAAAAGGCGCAAACGGTCCCGGGCAAAGGTAAGGCGACACCCGTGGGAATACCGTGCGTGAGGCCGCAAAGTGATATGAGGTGTTACATGCTAGATCGATGTGGCATGGAGTCGGGGTCCTGACAGCGTTGGTATCAGAGCTTGACTGGCTGTAGGATTACCAAGCCAAACTGGTCGAAGTTGAGTCTAGAAATTCTTTAGTTATATAAGGGAATTGATTGTGGGATGGAACGTAAGGCTCTTCTTACTCCTTATACCTCTTGCCCTTCTGATCTGAGTCATCTTATCTTTCCTACGGGGTTAAGGAACTAGGCTATCTCTTCTTTCTATCAGGATCACGTGTTGCTAATCCGTAGACTTATAAGATTGTTGGACTTAAGCCTCGTTTCAGTTCCTACTACTTCTGTATGATTATTGTTGATCTCGAAACCTTGATATTGTGCTTCTGAGTGGTTATGCCACCATTTTTGTGAATGTCTCAAATCTTTTCTGAGCATTTACAGCCGTTATGCTGTCCGAGTCATCCCAGGTTTCTAAGTAGTCTGATGCATTTGCAAAATCCCTTCCTCCCGTTCCGATGTTCCATGGGCCAGATTAACCACACTAATCAGTGAGTTGAGGTACTCCGTTACCTTGACATATATGTTGGAGATATTATTATGACCCTAGGTATTTAGGGAGTCACCTAGTAATCTAGCAACGTTTTGTGTTCCCAGTGTGAGATTCTGGCCTTTATTCTCGAAAGCATTCCGTGATGCTACTTAGTAGTAGGTATTCTGTTCCTGGGTTCTTGAACCCGAGATTCACTCTACCTACTTCATGTTGATAGTAATTGCTAGTGCCTTTAGGATATTAGTAACCTTTGCGATAGTCCTTGAAGTCCGTGGTATCTTCTTCTTCCAAATACCATGAACTACTTATGGCAGAAGTTCCTCGTTGAACTGAAATATCACAACAGGATTATTCTTGATGAGTTCTCCATTATATATTGTGGCTCTGCCAGTTCTACCTTTCTGCATGGGTTATCCGGAAGAAATATGTTAAACTTCGTTCGACATGCTAATCCATGCATCCACAACTCAGAAAATCATATGTTCTTTTGAGTTGTCCCATCTTAGTTGTTTCCGACCCTCGCCTATCAATTGATAGTCAAGAGTATGCGTGCATTCGTTCGTCGATGCCTATTACCCTTGTGGTCCGCCAAGCCATTCTATTTCAGAATGAATAGGAGAAACAAACTCCAGAATCTCATCCATATCTAGGATTGGGTCAAAGCAATTGTATTCCGCAGATCAAAATGCCAATCCAGCTTCTGGTCTGTTCTACCTTGAAGTATTACCATCTTTATATCAGGAATATCATGGGAATTGCACACCATCTTATGAATTCTTGACGCAGTAATACTTCTGATCATCATTGATAATTTCTCGGTTTCCGTGTTATTGTAACCGGAATGCCGACAAGTGAATCGTGATGTGTGAATTCAATACTCCTAGCAACCTTGTTGCTTGGTAGTTAATGGACAACAACCTCATTCTTAGCGTGCTGATTATTGAATCATCCCTCTAAGACTAATCGTGCTACCTAGTCCTTATTTCGGTGCACCCTTCGATTGATGAGTTAGGATCTTGTCAAGTCCTCACTCATTTGATCATATCGTCTTGCCCTCAAAAGCGAGATTGTTCTCGAGCTTAGTAACATACCGGTGGTTCGTGATTTTCTGGATGTCTTCTCGAAAGTATTACCAGGTTGTCACCTGACCGCTATGTTGAGCTCGTGATCAAGTTGGTTTTCTTGTAAACCACCCCTTCTCCAAGAATCCGTGTTGGATACCCTGAGCTAGTTGGATAAGCTAAACCACAACTTGGAGAGTTGGAAGATAAAAGTTTGTCCGACTTAGTTCATGTTAAGGGATATCTTTTTGTGTGTGTGTGTGTGTTGAAGAAAGATGATATCTTCATCAATTGGTCCTTGTGAACAATTGTTGGATCTATTATCTTACCCAAACCTTTGATTAAGTATGGGCTATCATCCAATCAGACCAGAACCAACGATATTCGTAATGTTGTCTTATTCGTGGTTGATCCCTCGAGCATACACCATTACATCTTTGGCCTGACCAATGCTATCACTTGTTCACTTAACTATGGAATTCCTTTTAAAAGGAAACCCAGATGAATTGTTGTTGAGCCCATTGACAACATCCTTATCTCCTTCATGATTTTGCTGGACATTAAGCTAGTGTTGGAAACTTTTGAAAGCATTTTCTTCATGCTAGCTCATGAAGTATTTGTTTGATGAAAGGAGTGACTTCCTCTTATACACGTGCATTTGGTGAAAGTTGCCGCCGTGAATTTGAGAAAGTTAGTTTTGCTTCCTCTGGAATCATCCCAAGTCAGTCATGCATACGTGCGAAGTATTCTGTGGTCTGGAGATTTGCAACCTCCATTCTATATGTATGTCCCTAGCACACCAAGCCACTGATTGAGTTGTTCAAGGATAAAGGAGTTTGTCCAAGGTGAACTCTTTGGACTTCCATGCGTGGAGACTTCGATGTCATTAATGATGGTTCCCCCTCCTGAACTCGGTAGTGTTTTATTATAAGACTACTTTGTGGTCATGCTTGTCTTGGACAACATGTTCACATGTTTGTAGCAGAACCAGCTCATGTTTTGGAGCTTGCTATCGTAGTTCATTTCCCGAGAATCCCGCAACGTCATTTCGTCGATTTGTGTTGCAAACTTTCATTTTTCTTCCTAGACTCGATGAGTCTGGAATATCCTGACACCAACCAGATCTGAGTCTCAGGCAGATATGATGGTTGGAACATTTCCCAAGAACTATAATATTGGTCCCTCGATAACCGGTAAAGTGGATGCCGTGGCCAACACACCCAGCCGGAAGACCTATTATTGTAGTATCTTGTTTGAGGTAGTTGGCCACCTCCCCATAAGGATTTCGTAGGATTTACCTCCGTAACTGTTCCTTATGGATTCTGTTGCTCCCGAAGTCCGACCTTTACTTGATGTTCTAGTTATCAAACCATATCTATGAATGGGTTACACTGGCACGTCAAGGAGAACATTAGAAGCGGAGTGTTAAATGTCTCTCGGTCGATCATCCAGATTTTATTTCCTTGGCCCCGCCAAGGGTGAAATCTGAGAAAGTGTTATCTTCCTTTGCATCTGCATCTTCCACCGGTATTCATCATGGTAGTAAGTTGTGTTGCCAGGATCCTTGACACGGATGTTGGTAAAACCTTGATGATTATGGAATTGCTCAAGTTCTTGAGAGCACGCGCAAGTGCTAGGTTTGATCGTCGGCATTAACTGTATAGCGCTCTCAGTTTCCTCGGTTATGCTATAACCAATCCAACAGTGGATTCATCCTCTACTATTGAGCTTCTCCCCAGTTACTAAAATCATTCCTTGTGTTGTTTTCAACAAGGTAATCCACATCATCCAAGTCTGAGTATGCCATTCTACCGACCCCCTCCAAACGATCGCTTGAGAATTGCCTTAGGCTGGTATAAAGGTTTTCAATGATCTCTGAATCAAAAGTAATTCTTTTTGCCACCTAAGGGAATATCTCTACGAGTCACCTTCCCTAAGGTGTATCGTTATGGTATCATGGCAACTCAACTCCTCGCTACGTTAACAACCGTTCGCCACCTTCTTAGATGTGGAATCGTTGTCTACCTAGTGAACCTTCGTCATCCGTTTTCTTTCCACCCCTCTTGATGTGTATCTCGTGTCTCAACCCGAGAGATGGTCCTATGTCTCATTCCGTGAGTTGTTCGATCTTCGAGAAGATCGACCCTTCTAGAGTCTCCTTTTTCCCTCCATGTCATGTTGACAGGATTTCTCAGAGCAAGACTTCAAGACAATGATGGTGAATGAATCAACGTTCAACTGAAGTGCACCCTGGATCGTGAAGATTATACTAGTTTGCGTTTCCCCTTCATCTTACCCTACGCTTGAATCTCGAGACGAGATTCTTGTTTAGTGGGGGTGAGTTGTCACATCCCTAGTTCTGACAATGCCTAGTGCATGCATTAGAGTATTACATCATGTTTAAATTTCATTTAAACCTGAGATGGGGATTAACTAAGCCCTAGCACCAAATGAATTCAACTAGGGTCAAAATAAAACCTTTTTCATTGAACTCAAAATGTCCTCTAAAAATGTTCAACATTTCTGGTTTGAGGTGGAAGCATCTACCAAAAATGGTTTATATTTTTGCAGGACATATTTGGTCACTGAATTAAATCATATAGTATTTTCATTTGGGCATTTAAATGCTATTAAATATTTCAAATGCTCAAATAATCATAAACTAAAATGTTTACTGTTGGATATATTCTAAACAGTAGCCATGATTAGTTTCATGATTTTTGAAAGTGTCCGAGTATTTTTAATAAAGCCCTAAATTTACAGAATAATAGAAAACTGAGATAATTAGAAAAAGAGAGAGAGAGAGAGAGAGAGAGTTTTACCTGGCCACTTACCTGGCAACCCACTGGCCGGCCCAGCACTGTGCTGGCCCGTGCCAGCCAGCTGCTTCCCCTTGCCAGAGCAGGCAGGGAGGTGAGCATGGCGCGCCCGAGCTCGCCACGCACCACCCAGCCTCTCTGCATCGCCCTGGTCGCCGTTGCGCCGCGTGGATCGTCTCCTGGTCGTCGCCCCGACCTCGCCGACACCCCATTCGCCCCCCCTACGCCTCTCCTCGCCCGTTCCCCGCCATGGCCGAAGCCTCCATGGACGCGCTGCCGTAACCCCGCACCCACAGCCACTGCCCCACCTCTCCGACGTGATCCCGAGCTCCGCCACGACGTCGTAGTCCTCTCCATCGAGTCACGCGGCGCCAGAAGCTCTGCTGCATCTCCAACGCCGCCGTTTCCGACCTCGGGTGCCGGTGATCCCCGCCGTCGATTCGCCGGACCCCGTGCCTCCCCTGCCTCGCCAGCAGCACCAGAAGAACCGCGGTGAGCCGCTGCATCGTTTCCCCCATGCCTCGTTGCCTAATTCGCCCCCTAGCCGCATCAACCACCGGAGCCGAGCGCTCCCCGCCGCCGGCCATGTCGCCGCCGCGGTTGCAACCCCCGCACGTCGCACCAGAGCACGTAGGCGTGCTCAGCGTTTCCTCAGGAAGCCGCAGATCCCACCAGTTCTTCGTGAAACGCGCCGTAGCGCCTAACCGTCGGTGCCCGAGCTCCGGCCGCCGCCGCAAGCCCCGCTCCGGCGAGCGCCGACCACCCCGCGTCCTTCCGTCGCCTTCTCCGGATGCGCACGAGCGCTAGGAGCCCACAGAGCCTCTCCGCGCGGCGTTTGGACGCCGGAGCAAGAAACCCGAAGGTCTCCGCCATCTCGGCCTCGCCGGCGTCAAGCCGCCGGCGGGTTAGGCCCTGTTGACCAGTGGTTTGACCCCCCCCCCCTGGGTCGATGACAGGTGGGGCCAGCCCCCCTGTTAATTAGTTTAGTTTATTTTAATTTAATTACCCCCTGCTGACACTGACATGTGGGCCCTAGTGCCCTAATCTTTAATTAAGCTAAACTAAACCCCCCTGTTTAACCCGTGTCACTGACGTGTGGACCCCACACGTCAGGTTTGACCTGGACCGCCCTGTTGACCTGATGACGTCAGGGTGAGGTCATGCTGACGCCATATTCCTTTTCTGGAATTTAGTTTATTTTATAATAATCAGGAAATTCCAGAAATAGCTAAAACTTCAATAAATCATAGAAATTCAACCGTAACTCCAAATTAAATAAATTATATATGAAAAATTATCAGAAAAATTCAAGGAATCCATCTGTACCATTTTCATGCATGTTAGAACAACTTATAGATGCTGTTTAGCACAAATCATACTAATGGCATTTAAATATCCACATATGGAGTTTGAATTTGAATCTTGGATTCAAACCAACTTCATTTAATCTGGTTTTAGGTGCATTAGCCCAAAACACATTCATATTGCCATGTCATGAGCATGCATCATATTGTGCATTGCATTGATTGTATTTCTTCCTTGTTGCCGGTATTTGTCCCCTCTCGATAGACGTGATACCGATGATGTGATCGTTGACACTGATGAAGACTCAATGTTATCTTCAGAAGTGCCAGGCAAGCAAACCCCTTGTTCATTCCGATACAATCCCACTCTCTCGCTCCTGCTCTCTTTTACTGCATTAGGACAACAACGATTCATCTGTTACTTGCTGCGGTAGCTGAACCCCTTTATCCTTTGCATGACCTGTCATTGCCACAGTAAATAGGTGAAACCCACTAGCATGAGTAGGAGTTGTTTGAGCCCTGTTGTGCCTACTCATTCATGCTTGTTGTCATGCCTGCTACTGCTTAGAGTCGAGTCAGGTCTGATTCATCCGGGATGAATCAGAGGTGTGTGAACATGTCCTACGGTGTGTGAGCTAAGCGTGTGAACACGATTTGGTAAAGGTAGCGGTGAGAGGCCATGTAGGAGTACATGGTGGGTTGTCTCATTGTAGCCGTCCTCAGGAACTGAGTTCTGTGTTTGTGATCCATGATTCAGCTACTACCACGCATTGGGCCCGAAACCAATGGACCGTCTCGGCTTCTTGATCACCCTTGTCCTCTGTCCAGGAGTTGCAAGTAGTTTCTGGTGTTTGTAGTATGCTGGAGGACGTGCGCAGCGCTGACCGTAGGGGTGGGCTGTGATGCGGTAGGCACGTGGCCGGGTAAACCGGGCGCCCGTTTGGTGTCACGGAACCCTGTACACATCGTTTGGGGCTGTGAGCGAAACTCCGGCCGGATCTCCTCATGGATGGAACCCGAATAGGCGATAAACCTGGACTAGAGACTTAGGTGATTAGGTAGGTCGTGGCCGACACCCACGTTGGGCTTCCGCTTGAAGGTTGCCGAGTACATGTCGTGTAAACGGCGGTAAGTGGTGAGAGCGTGTGTGAAGAAGTACACCCCTGCAGGGTTAACATCATCTATTCGAATAGCCGTGTCCGCGGAAAAGGACTTCTGGGTTGCTTATATCAGTTCATAGACAAGTGAAAGTGGATACTCTAAAATATGCAAGATAAGCGTGAGTGCTATGGATGGCGTTCTCGTAGGGAGACGGGAGCGGATCCATAGTGGTGTATTGATATGGTGAATATGTGGACTCGTGTGCGCCACCTCAAAAGAGTCGCTTGCAGTCGTAGTTTAGGATAGCCACCGAGTCAAAGCTGGCTTGCTGCAGTTAAACCCCACCATCCCTTTGTTGATAATGATGCATATGTAGTTAGTTCTGATGTAAGTCTTGCTGGGTACATTTGTACTCACGTTTGCCTATTTTATGTTTTGCAGAGAGACTTCGGTCTCACTAGTAGTTCGCGTGGTCTTCGACGTTTAGCTTGTTACCTCAGCTACGATCTTGTGCCTCGGCAGGATCTGGTAGATAGTCAGGCTTCTCAGCCTTTTTCATTTATAGATGTCTGTACTCAGACATGTTAAGCTTCCGCATGTGCTTTGACTTGTATGCTCTGATTGTTGGGTCATAAGACCCATGTTTGTAATATCTCGCTCCTCGAAGCCTAATGAATAAATTACTTGAGTCATAGAGTCATGTTGTGATGCCATGTTGTATTTGCACATATCGAGCATATTGTGTGTATGTTATTGAAATGCTTGGTATGTGTGGGATCTGACTATCTAGTTGTTTATCTTTAGTAGCCTCTCTTACCGGGAAATGTCTCCTAGTGTTTCCACCGAGCCATGGTAGCTTGCTACTGCTCCAGAACACTTAGGCTGGCCGGCATGTGTCCTTCTTCGTTCCTGTGTCTGTCCCTTCGGGGAAATGTCACGCGATGAATACCGGAGTCCTGTTAGCCCGCTACAGCCCGGTTCACCGGAGTCCTGCTAGCCCAGTGCTACAGCCTGGATTCACTCGCTGATGACCGACACGTTCGATGCTGGGTCATGGATGCCTGTCCCTGTAAGTTTGTGCCACTTTGGGTTTACGACTAGCCATGTCAGCCCGGGCTCCTTATCATATGGATGCTAGCGACACTGTCATATACGTGTGCCAAAAGGCGCAAACGGTCCCGGGCAAAGGTAAGGCGACACCCGTGGGAATACCGTGCGTGAGGCCGCAAAGTGATATGAGGTGTTACATGCTAGATCGATGTGGCATGGAGTCGGGGTCCTGACAATTGATCAGTCTTGCCCATTCCTCAAAAGTGGACTGGTACCTTGTACCTTCAGACATCCAAACTATCCTCCCATCTGGATAGAAGTGTGTTGTGGAGTAGAATTGCATGATAAGTTCATCATTCTAGTTTGTGAGCTTTTGCCCAACATAATCTGCAACTCCACAAGCAACAAAACTGTCTTGCACTCCAGGATAGGGCTCTTCATTTTCCTTAATATAGGTCCAGTCGACCCACCTCATATCACATACTATGGGCTTCTTGTCCAACAAGATTGTCCCATAGAAGTCCTGTTGTTCCTTTGTATGGAACCTATAATCAACAGCAGTTCTTCTCCTTGAGGCATATGGATCTGTCAGCCTCCATAGCCTCAACCCTGAGTCTCTTCTGATGTCCATGTCCTCAGCCATAGGATGGGCATCATTGTGGTCTGGTATCTTGGGCTTGAGCTTCCTTAGGACCTGTCCTTCTTCATCTTCCTCATCAGCAACATTAGGCACTGGGGCCTTGTTCTTCTCAGCAGCTGGAATACTCCTGGTATTCCTTTTTGGTGCAAGCTTGGCCTTGGGGGCAGCTTTGGGTGCTTCCTTGGGCTTAGATGTTGCAGCCCCTGATCTAATAGCATCAACCATAAGCTTTGGTGCCTTTGGTGCTGGTGCAGCAACCTCTTCTTCCTCTTCCATCATGGAAGGTTGCCCAACAACTCTGGCAATGGTATTCTTGACCCTTTCCTTCCTTTTCTTTCCTTCAGCAGCAGGCTCTTAGGATTGGGATTCCATAGGTATTTGAGTGGAGACTCTGGCTTTGGACATTGGTTGTCTTCCTGCTGGCCTTTTAATCTTCATGCCTGGCTTTACTGCAGTTGAGCTGAGCTTCTTCTTGAGCTCTACTTTCTTGGAAGTAGCCTCATCCTCTTCTGCTCTATAATCCTCATCTTCAGAGTCTGAAGTTCTCTTCTTCCTTTGCCTGGTAGCAGCCTTAGGCAGGTTGCTAGGAGTGCTTCTGCTGCCTTCATCTGAAGTGCTGGAGGGACTAGTGCCCTGAATCATGTCAATCTGCTCTTCTGCCCTGTTCTGGCTGTCACTCTAGTCTGGCATGCTGCAAACACTGACTGCTGACCCTGTGAAGAGTTATAGATGAGATAGAGTGGATGAGCATCACAAAATGCAGAGATTTTTGCAAAAGAACGATTCAAAATTCAGTTTTAGTTTTCCATAGAAAGCATTTCGGATCAACCGATTTTCAAACTCGGTGATACCGAAGCAGTTTTGGAACCTAAACTGATGAACTCGGTTGGACCGAGTCACAGTTCGGTGGCACCGAGACTGCTAGGGTTTCACAAAGTCCTAAAATCGGTCTCACTGATTAGCAATTCTCGGTCAGACCGAGAGTTACTAGTGCAATGGCTTATGCCAAATCGGTGGGACCGAGTTTTTCAACTCGGTGGGTCCGAGATGGTTTCGTCGGAAACCTAACCCTAAAATTTGAATCTCATCTAATCTACGGATTGCATTGACTGGATAGGAGTGTTTTAGTCGTGGCAAGAATCAATAAGAACACAATGTGCTAGGAATCGGACGAGGATAGCACAGTGATCGAGTCCATACCCTAGCTCGGCGATGAACTCGCTACGGCAGCAACGACGGGGTTGAATTCTGTTGACGGCGGCGGAGACCAGCGACAGGAGGCGGCCGGCAATGAGGAGATGATCCGGAGACCTTGGAGGCAGAGCGAGCTATTGCGCGGGCGAAGGGGTTCGAAGGAATTTCCAAATTTTTGCCCGTGACTGTATATAGCCCGACCCTATCGGTGTAACAGAGTGGAACAACTCAGTGGCACCGATATGCGTAACTGTGTATAGTTACAGCAACTCGGTGTGACCGAAAAGTTCAAATCGGTTGCATCGAGATTCAAAACTTAGATCGACTTAATGATCTCGGTAGGACCGAAATGGAGGAATAGGTCAGACTGATAATCACAAAGAAGTTTTGGAAGTTTAAGTCTATGATGAATCGGGGACTCCGAGTGCTCCTCACACAGAGTGGTTCGAATCTGACTTGATCAAATTTTGTGATGTAGCATGAATAGAGTTTGATACAAGAAAAGCATAGATAGCTAGAGAAGGTTCTTAGGCATTCTTGTCCATCCACTTGGCAAGAAGAAAAAGAGGCAAATCAATCAAAACAACAAGTGAATGTCCTTGAATGAGTAAAATATGCACCAACATGCTCACACAATAAGATGGCAAATGAAATATGTGGCAAGACATGCACAACCAATTCTAGCATCTATCAAACAACTGGCGATGACTAGGTCATCTATATATGAGTATATTGACTTAGGAGTCAAATGAGAACATTTGATCATAGGTCATACTCATCGTTTAAGCTCAAGTGGGGTTACCACTTTTACATAATGCATTGATGTGTTCACACCATTAGAGTTTCTTTGACTCAATTCTTAGAGTTAAGCTCCCCCTAGATGTGAGATCCCCCTTTAGAGGGATGAACTAACCTTGGGTTTTGTCGATTATGACTTCATGTAGGTGTTGAAGATGTGGATGCTCAATGTTGATGTAGATCATTTGGAGCAATCCGTTGGAGTGAGTTGCACTTTCAACTTACCTACATGGGTTAGTCCCACAAGGAACAAACAAGAATATCCATAGACATAGAGTGATGAACACACATGATGATGTCCATGAAATCATTAGGTTACCTTGTCCCTTGCCTTACCAACATGAGGGTTTGTGACTCCTTGAACTAGTGCAAGATGTGGAAGTTGATTGCATTTGTCCTTGCCATAATGATATGAGTGAAGAATGATGGCGGTGTCACCCTCAAGAACTCTCTAGTTCTTCTTCTTCGGGATCCACATCATCTTGATGGGAATCCTTGGAGTTGTAGTTATACTTGATGAAGTAGAACTTGACGTAGTCTTGGGAACCGACTTGAACGAGGCCTTAGGTGCTTCTTCAAATGCATCAATCTCTTCTTGAAGCTTGTCCTTGCCTTTGTTCTTGTGATCTTGTGGTGGAAGATCATCTTGTTCTTGTGTTCCCTTGAAGGAAGTAGGATCATACTTCTCTTGTTGAGGAACAAACTTCGTCTTGGGGTATTGATCTTCTTCCCACTCAACTCCATTGGCATTGAACTTTCGTTCAAAACCAACACCTTGATTCTTCCGGTGTCTTCCTTGCTTGCGTACAATTTCCTCGAATTTCTTACTCCCGGCAAGGCTCTTGTAAACACCTTTCTCTATAATTCCCTTCAATAAGCTATTTTCTTGCTCAAGTGTAACTTGGCTAAGAGAATCATTAGTGGAATCAAGAGAACTACTAGAAGCAATAATATTGACATTATTATTGTTACTACTAGAGGAAGTATCTTTCTTTTACTTGTTACTAGACTTGACTTGAGGCATGTAAGTAGATAAGAGTAAACGCTTGTCAATGTAAGATGAACTTTTCTTACAGAGATCATCATTGATTGCTTTTAAGAACTCATGCTCTTGCTCAAGGTTGAGCTTTTCAAAGTGTAACTTCTCATGAGCCCTTAAAAGTTCTCGATGATCTTCGAAGATAGTTTCATGAGCCAACTTAAGAGTGTTTAGTTCTTTAGTTAGAAGCTCAATCTTCTCCTTATCATTGTCATTCGTTTTATCTTGATTAGCATGATTAATTGACGTTTCATCATAGTATTCATCACTAGAGTTGTCAATAAGTAGATCATCATCCACAAGCAACTCATCTTCATCACTATTGAAATCAACATACTCAGGATGTGTTACCTTTGGAACTTTGGCCATGAAGCATCTTCCAATTCCTTCATTTGGTGAATCAAATATGTCGTAGGAGTTGGTTGAGACAAGTGCTAGACCGGCAACACCTTCATCTTGAGTATATTCGGAGTCGGAGTGATAGCTTCTCTCGGAGTGTTTGTCGGAGTCGGAGCCGGATACCCATTCACCAACATGAGCTTGATTTCTTCGTTTTGTGTAGCTCCTTGATGACTTGTCCTTCCTTTCAGAATCCTTGCTTCTCCGTGAGGGTCTTCGTTCATAACGATCATCTCTACTCCTCCTCTCTCTTGGTGGTGATTCTTCTCTTTTGCTTCTTCTTCTTGGAGAATCTTCTCTTCTTTTGTAGGGTGCCGTACACTCATTGGAATAGTGTCCATGTCTCCCATAATTGTAGCAATTGCACTCCTGACTAGAAGATCTTTTGTCATGATAAGACCTTGATTTGGAGCTTCTTTCTTTGCTTCTACTCTTGTAGAATTTGTTGAAGTTCTTCACCATTAAGCTCAATTCTTCATTGAAGGTTTGTTTCTCACTTGATGATGTGGGGGCTTCACTTGAGGCTTTGTAAGCACCACTTGACTTGTTGTGAAGTTCCTCCTTATCCTTGAGTGACATCTCATGAACAACAATTCTTCCAATGACTTCCGTTGGCTTGAGATCTTTGTAGTTTGGCATCATTTGGATCAATGTGCACACGGTATCATACTTTCCATCCAATGCTCTTAGGATCTTCTTGATGATGAATCTGCCGGTCATCTCTTCACTCCCTAAGCCGGCAATCTCATTTGTAATAAGAGCAAGCCTAGAGTACATTTCAGCGACACCGTCACCATCCTTCATTTTGAACTTGTCAAGCTGACTTTGGAGCACATCCAACTTGGATTCCTTGACGGATTCGGTACCTTCATGCATATCAATCAAAGTATCCCAAATTTCCTTTACATTCTCAAGATGGCTGATTTTGTTGAATTCTTCGGGGCACAATCCGTTGAAGATGATATCACAAGCTTGAGCGTTGTATTGCAGCATCTTCAATTCTTCCGCATTAGCTTCACGGAGCGGCTCTCTCCCATCAAATAATTCACCTTCCAAGCCAATACAAATAATTGCCCAAACGGCGGGGTTATGTCCGAGAATATGCATTTTCATCTTATGCTTCCAACTAGCAAAGTTAGTACCATCAAAGTAAGGACCTCTACGGTGATAATTTCCCTTGCTAGATGCCATACTCTCCTAGGTTGTGAAACCAAGGCTATGACCACCAAAGCTATGGAAATCAAAGCAAATGGAGACCAAAGCTCTGATACCACTTGTAGGACCTTGAATTATGTCTAGAGGGGGTGATTAGACTACTTGACCAATTAGAAACTTAACCTTTTCCCAATTTTAGAGTTTGGCAGATTTTAGCTATCTTAGGACAAGTCAAGCAATCATCACACAAATCAAGCAAGCATGCAAAGAGTATATGGGCAGCGGAAATTAAAGCATGCAACTTGCAAGAAAGTAAAGGGATGGGTTTGGAGGATTTAAACGCAATTGGAGACACGGATGTTTTTGGTGTGGTTCCGATAGGTGGTGCTATCGTACATCCACGTTGATGGAGACTTCAACCCACGAAGGGTAACGGTTGCGCGAGTCCACGGAGGGCTCCACCCACGAAGGGTCCACGAAGAAGCAACCTTGTCTATCCCACCATGGTCGTCGCCCACGAAGGACTTGCCTCACTAGCGGTAGATCTTCACGAAGTAGGCGATCTCCTTGCCCTTACAAACTCCTTGGTTCAACTCCACAATCTTATCGGAGGCTCCCAAGTGACACCTAGCCAATCTAGGAGACACCACTCTCCAAGAAGTAACAAATGGTGCGTTGATGATGAACTCCTTGCTCTTGTGCTTCAAATGATAGTCTCCCTGACACTCAACTCTCTCTCATAGGATTTGGATCTGGTAGAAAGAGGATTTGAGTGGAAAGCAACTTGGGGAAGGCTAGAGATCAAGATTCATATGGTAGGAATGGAATATCTTGGCCTCAACACATGAGTAGGTGGTTCTCTCTCAGAAATGGTAAGTTGGAAGTGTAGGTTCATTCTGATGGCTCTCTCCACGAATGAAGAGGAGGTGGAGGGGTATATATAGCCTCCACACAAAATCTAACCGTTACACACAATTTACCAAACTCGGTGGGACCGAATCATTAAACTTGGTCGGACCGATTTAGTAAACCTAGTGACCGTTAGTGATTTTCGGTGGGACTGACATGCATCTCGGTGAGGCTGATTCGGTTAGGGTTAGGGCATAACGTAATCTCAGTGAGACCGATTACACAAACTCGGTGAGACCGATTTGGTAATAAGCTTTCCAGAGAGTTGGTCAGGTAAACTCGGTGGGACCGATTTGCTCTTTTCGGTGAGACCTAAATGTTATAAAAAGGAAACAGAGAGTTTACATTGCAATCTCGGTGGGACCGATTGCTCACTTCGGTTAGACCGAAACGTTATGAAGGGAAACAGAGAGATTACAACCCCATCTCGGTGAGACCGAGATCCCTATCGGTAGGACCGATTTGCCTAGGGTTTGTGGCAGTGGCTATGACTTTTGAAATCGGTGGCACCGGATAGGAAGAATCGGTGTGAACGATTTTGGCTTTAGGTTTAGGTCATTTGTGGATGTGAGAAAGTAGCTGAGGGTTTTGGAGCATATCACTAAGCACATGAAGCAAGAGGCTCATTAAGCAACACCTCATCCCTCCTTGATAGTATTGGCTTTTCCTATAGACTCAATGTGATCTTGGATCACTAAAATATAAAATGAAGAGTCTTGAGCTTTTGAGCTTGAGCCAATCCTTTGTCCTTAGTATTTTGAGGGATCCACTTTCATCATCCATGCCATGCCATTCATTGAGCTTTCCTGAAATAATAGTCTTGGAATAGCATTAGCTCAATGAGCTATATGTTGTTATGAATTACCAAAACCACCTAGGGATATTTGCACTTTCAGAGGTGCCGGTGTCCTCCTCGGCATCCACGTCACGGTAGAAGCCCGTCTCCTCCGAGCTCCCCTCCGGATCGCGGAGGAGCAAGCCGAAGTCGTCGCCTTCCACAGCCCTGCCATCTTCTGTCCGCTCCGGATGGAACTCGTCATGGAAGGCGAACTCGGCAATGTAGCTGGCCCGGGAGGCGATCCGGCCGGCTTGCTCCTGCAGAAGCTGCTCCGAAACAGCCCGCTGGCCCATCAGCGCATCCAGTTGTAGATCTGGATGCCAGGACAGTGCGAACCGAAGCGCCATCTCAGCTCTGGCACGAGTGGCGGAGACACTCCACTCGCCAAGACGGTCCGGGACCGTCTCCAACCAATGCGCCAGGCGCGAAAAGCTGCTCGGTTGGATGGAGCCCGGCCATCGGGCCGCCGTCATCACGGTGCCAGCCCGGGACAGCCGCTCCATCTGCGTCCCCAGAACCCGCAGACGGGCCTCAGCGGCGGCGATGATCTCTCGGAAGGTCCAGGCCGCCTACGGATCCGTCCTGGACCCAACGACCCTGGTCGGGCCGCGCTGATAATGCACGGCTTCCTCCGCCAGCCGCCGCGTCTCCAGGAAGGCCCCTGCCGCAAAGGAAGAAGCAAGTTAGAAGAAGAACAACAAGGAAGAAAGGTTGAATCCCGACCCAGAAAATTACAAGAAACATAACTTACTGGAGAAGGACTCTTCCAGGTGCTGCACCTCAAGCAACGTACCGCGCCGCTCCCGCTCGATGGCGCGGTCGAGCTCCTCGAGCGCCTTCTCCAGGTCGGACGCCTTGGCAAGGGCCGCCTTCAGCTCGGCATCCTTGTCTTCGGCCGCCTTCTCGGCCACCTCACGGCAACGGGCCTCGTCCTCGCGGGCCCCCTCAGCCGTGGTGACCTGCCCCCGCAGGCGTTCCACCTTGGCTTGGAGACGGCCCTTGTCGTCGACCAGCTGACCATGCTGTTGGTCTGCCTCCACCAGGGCCCGCTGCGCCTCCGCGACCTCAGCGGCCTCCGCCTTGAGGAGCTCCACCTCAGCCTCAGGGCGGCTCTTGTGACCCGCCAGCTGCCCATGCAGTCGGTTGGCCTCATCGAGAGACCGTCGGGCCGCGGCCGCCTCCGCCCTCGCCTGCGCCGCCTCGCCACGAAGACGGCCGGTGTCGGCAACGAGCCGGTCGTAGTGATGATCGGCCCGGAGCAGACGAGTCCACCAGGACAGCACCTCGGCTGCGAAAAAGAAGGATCCAGCAGAAGAAAGAAGCAAGACTTAAGATTTGGCCCAACTGTTACATAGTTGGTTCGAATCTCGGGGGCTACACCCAGTGGGTGCGCTAGCGCGCCCCACTAGAAAAGAGCACGATAGTACCTGCGGCGACGCGGAGCTCCTCCTGCTTGGTGGCGAGTTGATCCATGAGCTCCCGGTGCTTGCCCAGAAGACAATTGTAGGCGGCTACCCGGAAGGCGTCGAGATGCTGAAGAAAGCAGAAGTCAGAACAAGGTCAAAAGCTCTAAAGATTCGACCCAACTACTACGTAGTTGGCCCGAACCTCGGGGTCTACACATAGTGGGTGCGCTGGCGCGCCCCCACAAAGAAGAAATTGCGAGCAAATGAAGACTTAAAAGGATGGTGCGGTCCAGGTCGCGCGTCCGCTCCACCTCGGCCTGGGCGAAGGCCTCGAGCCATTCCGTCCAGCCTCGCAGGCGGCGGCCGACGGCGTCCAGCGTCGCCTCCTCCTGGGTCTGAGGCCCGAAGATGACGGCGCCCCCACTTTGCGCCATCTGCGGCACGACAGCTCGGTGCCCTCCCTGCCGGGGCACCAAGACGTGCTCCCCGCTGGCCGCTCGTGAGGCGGCCAGCACCTCCTCCGATGCCCCTCTCGGTGCCAACGACGACCCAAACGCTGGGATGCCTCGCGACGCCGCCTCCGGACCAGACGCCGGGACGGTCTGCTATGCCACCTCCGGCCCAGCTGCCAGGGTGGCCTCCGGCACCGCCGCCCGCGGTGCCTCCTCCAAAACCAACGGCGCCTCCGGCACCGCCACCCGCAGCGCCTCCTCCAAGACGACGCCGCCTCCACCGCCATCAGCCCCCGCTTGCTCGGCCATGTGTCGGCCCGCGGCGGGGTGTCATCCGCCACCTCCACGACCTCCCGGTCGAGGACCACCACCTCAGCCCGGCCTCCGCGGCCGCGCTCCCTCACCGACGATGGCTCAAAGAACGTCGCCGCCACCAATGTGCCCTCCGGCATCTCGTGCCAGGCCGGCTCCGCGCCGGCTTGCGCCCATGCTGCCGCCGCGTCGGTCCAAGCACGAACCGACGCCACCTCCAGCTCCACCTCGGCCCGGTTCCTGTCCCGCCAGGCCAAGGCCTCGGCGTCGTTCGGGTCCAGGCCGAGGTCCGAGTCACCCCATCCCTCCATGTCGCCCTGTTCGACGAGGTCGGACCGGCTCCTGCGGAACGCGGCCCCTTCGGTGGCCGCGGCTTCCACCGCCGCCCTTGCCAGCGTGATTGGCGACCTGAAGAAGAAGACAAAATGAGCAAAAAGAGACAAGGCAAGCTCAAGAAATCCGGGCGCAAACAAGAAATGAAGCTTACCCCGTCAAGACCGGGACCGGGGTCGGCCTCCCGTGCCCGCTGCCGCGCTTCCTCTTGGCCGGCCTCCTGGCCCCGGTCGGGTCCGTCGTGCGCTTCGGAGCCCGGGGTCACGGTGCGACGCTGTCCTTCCCATGCGGGCGGCTCGGTGCCGCCCCGTGCGAGGACCCAGCTCCGCCCGCGTCGCCGCCTCCCCCGCCCAGTGCCACTACACCAAGCAGCTGACATCAGCATCGCTCGCATCGTGCAGCGATCAGCAATTCGAGACACATAAAGAAAGATACGAAACTTACCCGCGCAACGCCCAGTGCCGGTGTCCGACTCGGCTTCCTCCTTCCCTCAATGGGCCGCGGGCTGCTCTAGCGCCACCGGCGCCACCTGCGACGGAGCCCGGGCGTAAGGATGCCGAATCACGTTCAGATGTATCTCCCGCGTCGTGTCAGGATGGATGAGGAGGTGCACAGTAGCAAAGTAGGAAGACCAAACACTCACCTGCGGCGCCGGGTTAGACTCGCTGTACGGCGCCTTCCCGAACCTCCAGTCCTCTCCAAGGTTGGCCCTGGAGATGTCGTCCATGCCGCATGCGATCTGCTCCGCGGATAGCCGCGTCGACCCCATACGGTTGGAGTCTTGAAGGCCGGCCATCTCGCCGATGAGGCAGGAGCGCCCTTGAAGTGGAAGGACCCGGCGCATGATGAACGCGGCGAGGAGGTCAGTGCCTGTGAGCCCCTCATGCATCCGCATCACCGTCACCCACTAACAGAGGTTGACGATCTCCTGTGACGGGGGCCTAGGCGAGTAGCTCCAGTTCGTCTTCGCCCGCGGCAGCGCGATGGCAAAGTCCGGAAGGTTGATGCGATCCGCCCCATGGTTGCGGACGTAGAAGAAGCAGTTCTGCCACTTCTTGGCAGAGTCCTCCAGTGGGATCTTGGGGAAATCCGCCCCCGATTGCTTCAAGATAACGGCGGCGCCGCAATCGGTGAACTCCCCGACCGACGGCCCCTGCTGCTTCAAGGAGATGAAGCGCGCCCAGAGGTCGATCGTGGGCTCGACCCCCAGGTACCCCTCGTAGAGCGTGACGAAGCTGGAGAGCTGGATGATGGCGCCGGTGCCAAGATGATTCGGCTGGAGCCCGAAGAACTCCAAGAAAGCACGGAAGAAGGCACTTGCCGGCAGCCAGAACCCGCGCTCGAAGTGCGTGAGGAAGACCGCGTGCTCCTGCCCCTTGGGCCGAGGCCTCTGCTCACAAGGCGGTAGGCGGACGCCAACGTCCGTCTGCCGCGGCAGGCGCCGCGTTGCCCGAAGCTGGGTGAAGACCTCGGGGGTGACATTCGAGCCCATCCAGGAGCCCGATGGCAGTGACATGATCGAAGGAAGAAGAAGGAAGATGAACGGAGAAGGAGTTCTGCTCGGAGTAGTGGGCGCCGCAGTGCGTCGGTTGCAAAGAGCGGAGCGAGAGCAAAGGGATAGGAGGGCGCGAGCGAGAATAATGTCCGCCGCCCCCTGCCCCCCAATTTATAACCCTCAGTTTGAACGTGGGAAAGTGGGGAAGTGGGATAGTCTGCACGCACCCGTTCCACTACCCTGCAATAAGTGCGCACGTACACGTGCAGTAACTGCCCGGGGAAGAGCAACCGCCCCCACGACGCTGCAATAAATTCGCGTGCGTGGGCCGAGGGCGCGCGGCGATGGGCCCCAGCCCGTCGCCCAGTCCCGTCACGCGCGTGGCCTGTCAGGCCCCTCCGACTTCCGGGCACCACGTGGCGCACGTGCGAAGACCGAGGGATTGCCCCAATATTCGGCGGACTCCTCGGTTCCCACCACGACCGGGATGCCGCGATCCGGTTTCCAAGAATATCGGCACACAACGGGTGTTGCCGGACCCGGTGCTCACAGAATCCGCCTTGCTTAAGGGGGAAACTGCGAAGGCCCACTCATCCGAAGAAGGCGGACCTTCACAGGTTCGGGGACTACTGTCGGTGGGATGGACCCCGGGCAGGCAACGGAACCTGGATCCTCTTCAAAAACAATAGGGCTAGCACCGCCCCTCAATACCGGCACACACTTGTCTGGGTCGCTCGACCTGGCCAAGTCCTGCGACCCGGCTGGACTTGCCGACCCGGCAAGACACGTCGACTCGGCCCCAACAGCTAGCGCAAGACAGCTGAACTCGGCACGACCAAAGCTTCCTTAACAAGCAAGCACCACCCATGGCGTGCTCCGCAATCCAGCCACGGGTTAGCTCATGTCCCATCCAGGCCGTATGATGGGACGAGTCTTCAATCAGCGATGACCGAGGCAATAGTGCCCCGCCCATGCCTCTGGTTAGCCGGAGCGTGGCAACAGTGCCCCTCGCCTACCCGCATGGCTACAGTGCTCCCGCCCTCACCGCTGACGACAACAAGCAGCAGCCTGACGGGGAGCACTATACATGACTCGACTCGACCATGCCCTGACGATTGACAAGACGGTGCACAGTTCCCCTAGGCACGCGGGGCCCGCACCTAGGGGAACCCGGTGAACCACAAGACCTCAAGCGGGACCCAGCCCTGGTCCCTGGACACTGACAATACGGACCCACCGACCTGTAACATTACCATTGTACCCCTGGGGGTTGGTCTATAAAACCCCCCAGGAGCCCGCTATCAGGCAAGCAAGTAGAAAGCAGAGAACGCATACGAGAGAAAAGCAAGTAAGCATAGGACTAGCCACCAGACAGCAACACCAGGGAGAAGGAGCAGCCCAAGCCTCGACCAGCTTCCTTCCCCCTCACTACTAGGGAAAAGCCTATACACAGAAAGTTACTAGTAGCAAGGGTCAAAAACCCTCGCTACTGCTACTTACCAGTAGCGCAGGTTTTTAAACCTCGCTACTACTAAGTTGATAGCAGTAGCGCGGGTTTTTAACCCTCGCTACTACTAAGCGGTCTCTACCGTGCCCCCCCGGGACATGCCATAGTAGTAGCGCGGGTTTTTAAAACATCGCTACTACTAAGTTTGATAGCAGTAGCGTTGGTTTTTAGCCCTCGCTACTACTAAGTGGTGCCATAGTAGTAGCGAGGGGGTAAAAAACCGCGCTACTACTAAAGGTCCCATTTTCAAACTCTACCCCCTCCCCCCCGGTTGATCACATTTTCAGTTTTAAAAAATAAAAGAAAATGATGAAAATGTCAAAAAAATAAAAGAAAATAAGTTTCCCATGTGATATTTGTCTAGTTGTTGGGAAAATTTGCAAATATGAATTTCGACTTTATTTGCAAAATCTCTCGAGAATTTGTAAAAATGGGCATAACTTTTGCATACTAACTCGGATGAAAAAGTTTTTTATATGAAAAACCATCTACTCGAAAAGTTACATCCAAATTTAACTGGGGGAACCCCGTTAAACATTTTCAAAATCCTCAAGAACCTAAAAGAAAAAAGTTACGGGGCTTTTAAGATCTAGAGTGAAAAAAATCAAAAAAATTTCAAACTGTGTGGTCAAACTGTGGTCAAACAATGGTCAAACTAATTATTCTAGAATATTAGTGTTACTAAATAATTATTTTAGTTTTTTTCAATTTTGGTCAAATCTGGTCAAACTATGGTCAAACTATGGTCAAACTGTGGTCAAACTAATTATTTAAGAAATATTAGTGTTACTAATTTTTTAGAACAATAGTTTCAAACTCAAATAGTGAAATGTGTGACTTCATGCTCAAGCTAAATTCCTGAGGTTAATAGGATTGACATCTTACTATTGTCAGAAAAACAACAAGTGCAGACTTGGAAACGAGGGAGAATAGAACCCGGAAGTTAAGCGTGCTCAGGCTGGAGTAGTGAGAGGATGGGTGACTGTCCGGGAAGTTAGATGATTTGGAATGATGAGGGGTGATTAGAGATTAAATTGAGCAGTGATGAGGGGTGATTAGAGATTTGAGGTTAAAATAATTCAGAAATTTGAAAATTAGGGAAAAAATCGAAATATTTTTTCAAAAAAATTCAAAAAAAAACCCGCGCTGGTAGTAGTAGCGCGGGTTTTTACCCACGCTACTACTAAAGGACATAGTAGTAGCGCGGGTGGCACCCGCGCTACTGCTATAAGTTAGCTGTAGTGCCTTATTAGTAGCGCCGGCCCCCGCGCTGCTAATAGGCCCAAAACCTGCGCTGCTGCTAGGCTTTTCCCTAGTAGTGCCTCCATACAGCTCCAGGAGCGACATTGTACTATCGATCATCGAACTACACTCGGCAGGACTAGGGGTATTATCTCTCCGGAGAGCCCCGAACCTGGGTACGTCCGGCGTCCCGCGCCGGCTCATGCCAACCTCGTCTCTGGAGTCCACCAGCGCCCTCGAGCCTCCTCCTCTCTTTAGCCACCCCTTGGCATCTACCGTGCGCCCACCACGACAAGTAGTTACCTGTCTTCTTGCACTTGAAGCAGGTGATGTGACTCAGATCCTTCTTCATCGGTGTAGAAGAGCTGAAATGCTGTTGATTGCCATTTCCTCCATTGCTACTGCCATTGCCATTGCCATTGCCATTGCCATTGCCATTGCCATTGCCATTGCCATGCTTGTGACCATGGTGGTTGTGTCCATTTCCTCCATGTTGAATGTGACCCCCATGGTTATGATGATTTCCTCCAAACTTGCTAGTGCCTGATCCAGAACTTCCTGAATACGGGTTATAGCGGGGTTTCTGCTGAACTCCTAAGTTATACTTCCCGTGACCATACTTCCTCTTACGGTTCTCCATCTACTGGTTCTTGCCTTCGAGAATGGTAGCCTTGTCGACCAGCTCCTGATAGTTCGCAAAGGTCGCCACCGTCAACTAAACTCCTAACTCATCGTCCAGTCCCTCCAGAAACTTCTCCTGTCTGGCTGCATCAGTGGCCACGTCATCTGGGGCATAACGGGCTAGCTTACTGAACTCATCAACATACTGAGATACCGTGCGTCCTCCCTAGCATAAACTGTGGAACTCCTTCTTCTTCAGACTCATGGCTCCAGCTGAGACATGAGCAGTGCGGAACGCCTGCTGGAACTGATTCCAAGTCACACTCTCCATGGGGTATGTGGTGGTGTAGTTCTCCCACCAAGCAGCTGCCGGTCCATCCAACTGGTGGGCGGCAAACCTCACCTTCTCAGCATCATTGCATCCTACTGTGGCTAGCTCCCTTCCTATCTTGCGGAGCCAGTCATCTGCGATGATCAGCTCTGTGCTGCTAGAGAACACGGGTGGGTTCAGCCTCAAAAAACGGGTAAGGCTGTCAACTGGGGTGGCGGCGGTGGGTTGTCGTCGTCGTCGTCGTTGTTGTTGTTGTTGTTGTTCTGGTTCTTGTTCTGAATGAGCATCTGCATAAGAGCATTCTACTGCTGAATCAATTGGGTGAGCTCCGGTGGAAAGTTGAATCCGGGGTCACGTCTTGGAGGCATCTGGTGGGTTTAGAGTGGTTGGGAAGTTAGAATAGAAAGGTCTAAAGAGTAAGTCACACTACCCATATGCACATGATAGCAATAAAACTTCAAATCACTCCAATTCAATTTCAATCAAAGAGGTTCACATGAATAACCAAACCTAAGGTAAGCCATGTCACAAGATTTGACAAGGTCTCACAAATAAAAGAAACTAATCGGATAACGGAATCGAATGCCTAAACTCTCATGGTGGTATAATCTAAATCTCATCGGATGAGGACCAGTCAACCATGTTGACGTCGGGTGTCCTTGCATCACTCTCCGTGTTGTCATCTCTGAGCTCATCATCCTGGTCCTTGTCTTGGCTGACATAGGCACCGTACGAGTGATCCTCCTGGATGTTTTCTCCCTCATCTAGCTTCTCCTCGGCCTCCTCAAGCTCAAGCTTTAGGTCGTCAATCTTCTCTTGAAGTGCATTCAACTCCCCCTTGTTCTCGATGCGAGCGTCCTGGAGTTCCTCCTCAAGCTCGGCCTTGCGGGTCATGAGGTTCTTGATGAAGATCATGTTGTCAGATAGCTCTAGCTCCATCATACGAATGTGATCTTCCATGTCCTGGATATGGGATGCTATCGTCTTGTCCTCCAGGGTATGCACCACATCTCCATTCGCGTCACGGCGCCCGTACATCATGAAGAAGGTCCGCTTGAGGTCCTCGTCGTATTCCTCCCGAATGCATTCGAGAGCAATGTGAGCAGCGATGCCCCTGCCCAAGCCCCATGTTGCAGTATCCACATGGAACTCAATGGGCTTGGTGTAGTTTTCGAGGATGCATCCGGGGATATGGGCATTGATCCTCCAACGCGTCTCGTCGGGCAAGGTGGTGGTGAAGGTTCCAGTGAATGTGGGAAGCCCAATCTTCAGGTGTTTCACGATCTTCACCAGCTGCCGTCCAAAGGGCATGGTCTCATCGGGCTGCTCAAAGTCAACAATGGAGGACGACATCTACATTTTTTTGAAAGAGAGAAGAAATTAGTAAGGAAGCAAAGAAGGTACGTGACCAAAGGATATATAGGAAAATTGTAAAAATAAAGTTTTTATCCTATGCTTTCCATTTCTAGGGGTCGCGTCCTACAGTCAACGTGTGCTCTGATACCATCTTGTAGCGACCCGACCCGGTAAGAGTCGAAGTCTCTGTGCTTACCGTGCTAGTCCCGAGATTGACTTGCTAGCACACACAGTACTCGATGAAATAACAGAAATAACATACATCTCTTTATTACATCGATAGTCCAGGAGCAATACATTTACTACATAATAGGGCATAGAGCCGAATAAACAAATACTGCGGAAGCAAAGTAGTAAATGAGTCCAATTCCACGAGCAAGGTTGAGTGTAGAACATCAACCTGTCGCACCTTAATCCTCGTCGGATATATCTGCAACGTGATAAGTTGCAGCCATATAGGTCAGTACATTGAATGTACTGGCAAGTCACATCAAGAGTAAATGAACCTATTTGTACATGCAATTTGGCTGGTGGAAAGCTCTAAGTTTAGTTTTTGCATAAAGCTAGTTTTTCCCTATTGCAAAGTAATTGTTCTACAACTATGAAAAATAGCATAGGATGAGTTGGCAAACCCAACTCATTCCATTCCCAAAGTTATCACTTATAATCCCAACTGTTTAATTAAGGTGATGAGATCTCCCAGCATTTCCACTACTAGATGCTCAAATTATCCGTAACTGGGGACATGGTTAATCGATTAGGTTGACACTCTGCAGAGGTTGCACACTTTTCCCCACAAGACTCGACCACATCCATGATCGGAGGGTCGAGACATAGCCTTTCGAAAATGTTTCCCCTAACCCACAGATAGGCCGGTACACCTACTCATTCTACATCTGCTAGCCTATCCCGGAAGGGGTCACACTATCTACTCAACTAAGCTAGAGCCCATATTGGCTTGCAGCTGCACACGTAAGCTTCTAGACATGAGAATACGATTGATCTCCTTGAGCCTGAGCGGACGGTCCACTAGTGGTGCAGCACCATGGATTTCCCATGCGTGCCCCACTGTACTTCACCACCATTCCAACAAGTTTCCGCCCAGGTCGTTCATTAATTATCTTAGGTCCTATTTACTACATTGTCACTCATACTTTACAATGTTCACTCCCCAATCCACGTCTACTCAGCGAAGCAACATAATGTAAAACGGTGGCGACAATGTGATAAGTTTCAAACCTACCTCAATGAACTACTGGGTGTAAGCATAGCCATCCGGCATAAATTCCTACCATGCAGTCCTACCGCAAAGAACTAAGTGCATAACAAAAACATAGGTAATGAAACATGATCAAGATGCATCTTGCCTTGGTACTCCTGGTTGAATTCTAAAGATTGGTAGTATTCTGCTTCGCACTCCGTGCAATCTATCATCAAAGTAAAAATAATCATACATAAGCAAACACTCCAAAGAACCAAAAACAAGCAAAGGAAAAAGTCTCGAAAAAACCAAATGAACAAACCATACACTTAACTAGCATGAAAATATTCTAAGTGCAAAACCACATGGGCCTATGGTTCAAGAAGTGATGTGAACTATAGTGCATACTATGCATACTAGTAAAAATATATTAATGGACAGATTCTAGTGTGTGAAAATTGTTGTGACAAAGGTCCAGGTGATAGGGTTTGGCTACGGTGACAAAGTGCAAAAAGAATCAACTTAATCGGAGCTATGGTTTGGGAGATATGGCTATTTGAAGTTCGAATTTGAATCTGAATAAATTCAAATTTTAGCCCAACCAAAGTTTAACTAAAGGGATACTACTGGATAGATCTAAACAATATGAAGAATTTTCCGCTGGTTTCATCGAATTTGGATCTACGGTTAAAAAGTTGTGGCTAATCTAAGTTTAGGGACTAATCTGCTAATAAGAGGGACTAAACAGTGAAAAAAAAACTATTGCAAATAGGTCCCTGGCACGTGGCAGATTCCTACTGGCTGAAAGGTGTTCGCCGCGTAGCTTATACAGTGGACGGCCACAATGTAAGAAAAATAGCGGCGGCGGCTAACTTATACAGAAACCGTTCGGTTTTAGAATAAAAACCCGCGGTTAACCGCGTACCTATTCAACTAAAAAAACAAACTAACCTAATCTAATCTGGGCCATCGGTGATCGATCTAACGGGCGGGAGTGGGGGCAGCATATTACAGTGGGTGGTGGTGGTTGCCGGCGACGATGAAGACGGCTGCGCGGCGTCGGTGACGGAGGGGGCGGCGGCTGCAGTGGTCCTCGTCGACGGGGAAGAAGACGGGGAGGTGCGACGCGTCGAGGGCGTCGCGAAGGTGGTGTCGGCGTTCGTCAGTGGCGTCAGGACGGGGCGAGGCAAAGAAGATGGGGCTCGGTGCTCCGGCGGCGCCGGCGGCGGCGGTGCGGCGGCTCCGACGGGACCTAGGGGCAAAAATTATGTCAAACGAATGCGACTCGGCGAGCTGAGAAAATTTACAGAAAAGTGAGGGTCGGAGTGGTCTACGGGCGACGAAATGCTCCGATGAGTAGCGCGGCTCTGGCGAGATGCGAACGGGTAGCGCGGCGGCTGTGAGCGGCGTGGAGTTGTGCGAGACGGCGAGATCGAACGAGGGGGTTGAGGGGCTTTTATAGGCGAGGGCAGAGGGCTCGGGGTCAACAGATAAGCCTCATCCGCGAGTGAGCCAAGCGGTGGTTGCGGGAGCATGGTGAGGATGTTTATCCCATTCGGTGCGGGAGGTTGGGGACGGCCTGACGTGCGGGGCCCACCTGGCAGCGGCAGCGAGAGGAGGCGAGCAAGGGCGAGCGCGGGGCGGTCGACCGGGCAGGAGGCTTCGGGCGCGCGGGCGGCCTTGGGCCGAAATGGCCGGTGGGTTGGCTATCCTGGCGCGGCTGGCTGAGCGCGCGCGTTCCTGGGCCGAACTTGTTTCGGTCCAGGCGGGTGAGTGTGTGTGTGTGTGCGTGTTTTTTTAAACCGAACACTAAAGTGGCCCTAAATAATTCAAAAGAATTAGTAAAAACACCACAACAATTTCTAAAATAACTATACAATATTTAGAGCCTAGTGAACATTAACTTTAGCACAGAATATATTGAAAATATTTTCCTAATGCACTTACTGCACTTTTGGCAAATGAAATAAATACCAAAAAAGTCCAAAACTTCAAATAATATTCAAAATAAAATTTCCCACTCTTTTATAAGTTTGAGGAAGTCATCTTATCCCCTCTCATTTGTTTTTCTCGAGTGGAAAAATATTATTTGAATATTTCAAAAATTCCAAAATGTAAAGAAATATGATATGCATTGAATGATTCTATTAACATCCAAATTTAATAAAAATTGGGATGTTAGATGCAGTTGCACCAGTCATCAAAGAATTAAGAGTCGGTGCCGTGCGTGCCATGAAGATGCGGCTCGACTCAGCGGCTCGTAGGGGTCCGAAATAGTGTTACCATCAGAACAGCCCCCAAGCCTACCGTCTTGGACATGGTAGATTGACTCTGTCTCTCTAGTTGAGGACTCATCACCTGAGTAGATGAGAGTCTCTCCCCCAGATGTGGAATCTTCCGCAAGTTCCACCCTTTGCGTGAAGCCCACGAAAGCGTGCCTTGATACATCCTTTTTGCATCATGTTTACCTACTAGTATTCACTATGTTTTTATGCGTAATAATGCTTTTTGGAGTAATTATAATGCCATTTCTCTCATAATATGCAATGTTTACACAAAGAGGGAGAATACCTGCAGCTGGTATTCTAGACCTGAAAAAGTTACGACAGAGTTACCTATTGTGCACATCTCCAAATGAGCTGAAAAATTATGGAGAATTGTTTTGGAATATATGAAAAATACTGGAGCAAAGAACTACCGGAGGAGGCCCACCAGGTGGGCACAACCCACCTGGGTGTGCCAGGCAGCCCAAGTGCACCCTGGTGGGTTGTGCCCTCCACGGCCCACCTCCGGTGCCCCCTTCTGGTATATAAGTCATTTTGACCTAGAAAAAATGTAAGGAGAGGACTTTGGGGATGGGTCGCCGTTGTCTCGAGGCGGAACTTGGGTAGGCGCCCTTTTTCCCTGGCAGAGCGATTCTGCCAGGGAAACTTCCCTCCGAGAGGGGGGAATCATCATCACAGTCATCACCAACAACCCTCTCATCCATGGGACGACAATCTCCATCAACATCTTCAACAACACCATCTCCTCTCAAACCCTAGTTCATCTCTTGCGTTCAATCTTGGTAACGGAACATCACATTGGTACCTATGGGTGGCTAGTAGTGTTGATTACATCTTGTAGTTGATTACTATATGGTTTATTTGGTGGAAGACTATATATTCAGATCCATCATGCTATTTAATACCCCTCTGACCCTTAATATTATTATCGTTTGTGAGTAGTTACTTTTGTTCTTGAGGTCACGGGAGAAATCTTGTTGCAAGTAATCATGTGAATTTGATATGTGTTCGATATTTTGATAATATGTATGTCGTGATTCCCTTAGTGGTGTCATGTGAACCTCGACTACATGGCTCTTCACCATATCTGGGCCTAAGGGAATGCATTGTGGAGTAGCTATTAGATGATGGGTTGCTAGAGTGACAGAAGCTTATGTTGGGAAATGTTGCATAGAAAACAAATTGTTTTCTACTCAAACACAAGATCTATCCATGGAGATGCATAGCAACGAGAGGGGGAGAGAGTGTCTATGTACCCTCCTAGACTATAAGCGGAAGCGTTTCACAACGCAATTGATGTAGTTGAAGTTTCTTTGGGCTCCAACCGATCTAGTACCGAACGCACGACACCTCCGCATTCTACACACGTTCAGCTCTGTGACGTCCTCCGCGTCCTTGATCCAGCAAGAGGGTGAGGTATTAGATGAGTTTCGACAGCATGAAGGCGTGGTGACGGTGGTGGTGATGTGATTTCCGTAGGGCTTCACCTAAGCACTACAAAAATATGACCGAGGGAGAAAACAGTGGACGGGGGTGCCGCACACGGCTAAGACAATGTTGTGCCCTTGTGTGGCGCCCCCTCCCCATGTATATATAGGTGGAGGGGAGAGGGGGGCTGCCATGGCAGCCAGGGCGCGCCCCTAGGGGCTGGCCGCTAGCCCTAGGGCTCCTGCCCTCCTGCGCCCCCTTTCCTTGTATGGACAAGGGGGAAAGGAAAGAGGGGGGATAGGGAAGGACGTGGGAGTCCAACTCCACTCTTTCCCTTTCTCCTACCCTTTCCTTTCCCTCCCCTTAGGCCGGCCCTTAGAGGGTGCACTAGCCCCTTGCGGGCTGGTGTGTTCCCTCACTTGGGCCATAAGGCCCATATTTTGCTGGGGATGCCCAAAACTCCTTCTAGTGACCCGATAAGTACCCGATACCCTCCAAAACACTTCTAGTGTCCGAATACCATCGTCCTATATATCAATATTTACCTCTCGACCATTTCAAGACTCCTCATCATGTCCGTGATGTCATCCAAGACTCCGAACAACATTCGGTCACCAAATGACTCATATAATACTATATCATCAACGAACGTTAAGCGTGCGGACCCTACGAGTTCGAGAACTATGTAGACATGACTGAGACACCTTTCCGGTCAATAACCAATTGCGGAACCTGGATGCCCATATTGGCTCCTACTATTGGCGTTCTAGGAACCAGGGTACCCAGACCTCCTGCCTGCGGCCAATGGCGTGGCTCCATCGACGGCCTGGTACGACCCATCTTCAACCACAACAATAGAAGTCCCTTGTGAGGGGCCAAGCCTTGCGAGGTGTGCGACATCAAGACCTCCTAAAGGAGCAGCCTCCTAAGGTGGCCTTCTGATGGATCAGAGATTTCTATGCAAGACCTAGCCTCGTGAGGCTAAAATGACATCAGCCATGACGACCAAGGCCAGGCGCGCGCCAGCGGGCGCAGAGCGGCAGGTTTCCTCTTTGGTGCAAAGGAGGCAAGTGCAGGTGTGGAGTCCCAAGGAATCAACCAAAGATTGCCATTTGTGTGCAACAAAACCAGGACCACCAGAACGACAGGATGGATGTCGTCGCCAAGCCCACCATGACGTCATGATCAGAAGCTTTGCAGGCGAAGACCACCTTTCGCCCGGTTGAGATGTACTTCTTGTCCCCTTCCCGCCCAAGTTTTGGAGGAAGAGGACCAAGGACACCATAAATATAGCCTAGCCACCACCATAGAAGAGGATCGATCAACTCATCGGGTGATCAGCTCACCGAACCACTAAGAGCTCACCACAAGAACAAGCCTCCTGAGGTTGTTCTTCCACTTGTACTAGTTCATCCTCAGCCCCTTGCGAGGCTAATCCACCACCAAGCAGGAGTAGGGTATTACACTGCAAGGTGGCCCGAACCTGGGTAAACTACCATGTCTTTCTCCTTCTTGTTCATCGAGCTAGGTCATGAGAGCAGCGGGTCGATCGGCTTGAGAGGTTGAGTTCTTGGCACACACCCCTGAGTTCGAACCTTTCTTGGTTCTACGGAGCTCGGAATCCGACATTTGGCGTGTTAGGTAGGGGGCGTGTCGAAGCCTATCTTCTGTCAGTTGTTTCACCCTGCCCTGCTGTTCCCATGGCGGACACTCGCCGAGTTCATGCCGAGCGCTGGGCAGCCCTCGCCGCGCGTGTCGCTCAGACGGCGCCCACGAGCAACGGTGCTCCTCGCCGCTCCATGTCGCCCGTGGCCAATGCTTCCACTGGCCCTGCAGCCGACGAGCAGCAGGATTCATCGCTGCCGCCCTCCGTGCGACGCGACGGCCGCACCACCACTCTGTCACTGACCCCGACCGCTGCTTCATCCTCCCACGCCCATCGTGGGCAGGCGACCCCGCAGTCGGCACTACTCATGGCACGTGGGCTTCTACGCTACCGTCCGACCGACAACCTCTATGAGGATTGGCTGGACGGCATCACCGAGCTCGTCAGCGCTGCTAGAGAGGCTCCTGCGCTGTCCCATTTGCTACCTCCCCTGCAGCCCCAGGAGGGTGACGTAGCTCACGGCGCGCCTCCTCCTCCTCTCTGGCAAGATGTTGTCCGCGGGCAAAGGAGCGAGCACCCCCCAGCACGACCAGCCGCGCAGGGCGCCCGTGCGCGATGAAGAAAGGTGCCGAGTCTTGTAGAGGCCATAGGGAGAGGCATGTGCGCTCCCAGCTCCTCCTGCGCCTCCGCGTCAAGACCACGTGCAGCCCGAGGTGGTTGCACACGGGCGTCAAGACCTGGCTCCCCCTCCGAGGCGAGCCCTTGTGGCCAAGGTGGGGTGCCGTGCGTTCACTCCTGTGCGTCGCCATGTCGTCTGGCCCGGTAAGTTCAAGCCGGATATGCCTCGATGCTACGATGGCACCCCCGAACAGGCCGAGTTCCTTCAGCTCTACGAGTTAAGCATCGAGGCGGCAAGTGGTGATGAGAAGGTCATGGCGAACTGGTTCCCCATGGCTCTCAAGGACGGCACATGCTCATGGCTCCTGAATCTCCTGGTAGGGTCGATCTCCTCCTGGGACGACCTACAAGAGCGCTTCATCGCCAACTTCCAAGGCACCCCCGACCGCGCTCCTACAACTGGCGACCTGTGGTGCATCAAGGAACAACCAGGAGAGACCTTGCACAAATCCATCCAACGCTTCACCAACATTGGACTCAAGATCCCCAAAGTGTCGGATGAGGCCATCTTCTCAGCGTTCACTAATGGCGTCCAGGACATCAAGATGAAGGACGAGCTCACAATTCATGAGGACCTATGCTCAGCTCTGGAGATGTTCAACATGGCGACCAGGTGCGCGAGGGCAAAAGAAGGTCATCCCTCGATCCTCCAGCTCCCAGAAGCTGATCCTGAACACAAGAAGGCCAAGGCGAAGGACGTGAAGCGCAAGGGCCCGATAGTGCTCGCAGCAGAGCCTGACATGAAGCGTGGCTGTGACCACCCTGAGTCCTCCAAGGGCAACTGCCCGTTCTGTGTCTTCCACAAGGTGCACAACCACAACACCAATGACTGCCAAGAGCTCAGGGCTATCCGAGACGGACTCCTTGACCGTCGCCCTGAGCGCAACGACCCTGGCTACAGCCGTAGACGAGGTTGCAACGGAGGCTGTTGGGACGATCGTGGCCCCCGCTAGGGTTGGCATGACCAGCCTCGTCAAGACCGCTGGCAGGACCAGCCTCGCGATGGTCCGTGGCGGGATCAGCCTCGCGAGGACCGTCCTTAGGGCAATGCTGGCCACCCTCCGCTACCGCTGCCACCAAGAAGGAATGACGACTGCTGCCAGGACGATGGGGCTGGGGGCTTCCACGAGCCTCGTGCTATAGCCTGCATCCTGGGAGGTTCTCAGGCCCCTGCCTCCCATCATATATTCAAGCAGTTCGCTTGTGAGGTGAATGCAGCCCTCCCCAAGCTCGAGGCATTGTGTCCGCTCAGGTGGTCCAAGTACGCCATCACTTTCGACTCGTCGGACCAGCTCAAGTGCGTCGCCAGTTCAGGCACGCTCCCCATGCTCTACTCACCTACCACCGACAACGTTCTCGTCACGAAGACACTCGTCGATGGCGGCGCTGGGCTCAATGTCCTCTCCATCGAGACATTTGATAGGCTCCAGGTGCCGTATGACCAGCTTCAGACCACCAAGCCATTCTCAGGGGTGACCAATGACTCCACGCACCCTATCGGGCAGATTCGCCTCCCCGTCAACTTCGGCAAGTGTGACAACTACCACATCGAGCTCATCAACTTCGGCGTCGCTCACATTCGACTGCCGTACAACGCCATCCTCGGGTACCCAGCCCTGGCCAAGTTCATGGTGGGAATGCACCATGGCTACAACGTCCTCAAGATGCCAGGAAGCGGCGGCATCATCACGGTCGCCTGCGATGAGAAAGACACGGCGTGCTCCCTCGAGCGTGCCTACCAGGCCGCAGCTATTGAGAACTCGGATGGCGAGGGCTTCTCCCTTCCCCTGAGGTTGCCCCCAAGAAGAAGAAGCACCTCCTCCTCAGGGGCATGCAGGAGGCTGGCATGCCTGATGATCGTGACTCGAGCCCCTCGCCCTCTTCTGGGGCGCCTTTCCCTTTTGCATAGGAAGGCGCACCCGACGCCCCCCTCAGGATGGGCTAGGGGGCTCTTCTCTGGAAGCTCTTCTGGCCATCCAGCATCGGCTGGTGCGGAGGCCACCCCCACAGCTATGTCCGCATGCCATTCGGCCTGCCGAGCGCGGCTGTCTCGCTCTAGCGATGCATGCATGGCGTCCTGGCGCCTCATGAAGCTAGGCGCAAGGCTGTCCTGGTGGAGGAGTTAGAGCCTTCGGGGCCCACAAGGCTCAGGAGCCTGCTGGCTCATGAGGAGAAACTTCTGCGGTGTGCATCTTCAGCTACTTCAACACTTCTACCCCAACGGTGCCAGGTGACTTTTTAGTTTGTTCAGTTGAGGGGCCCCTCGGGCTGCATTATCCTCAAGCTGTGCGGGTCTGCCCCGTAGCATGTATGGTTTTACTCATCTATCAGAACTGATTTCACCCCTTTTATGAGTTGCCTTACATTATTTCCTGCCTGACCGGTGCTTCGCCACCGAGAATGTCGTGCGCCCTTACGAACCCGCCTACGAACGCCTCATGTTTAAGGACTTGCACGACGTCTATGCTCGGGTCCGTCCCTACAACGTCGCTAAACCCAGGTGCCCGAGCTCTGTCTCATGGGCCAGCCCCGTGTACGTCACCTCCCGTGGCCCTTGGTGCCTTGTTCTCGCATGAGCTAATCGTGAGTGGATAAGTTAGGGCGCGCGACACGATGCCTCGCTACTGCGGGAGCCGCACGCCGGCTGTCTTTCTTTGGGATTGATGCATGAGAAATCCGGGCACAACGTCTGTGCTCGAGTCCCTCCCTGTAGCATCGACAAATCCAGCATCTGAGCTCTGTCTGGCAGGCCAACCCCGATCACGTCACCTCCCGGGGTCGCTGGTGTTTGTCCTTCTCATGCGATATTCTATGGAGACTCACTCGGCACAGGCAACCTAACCATCTCAAAGGATTCCAACGAGAATCCATACCAAAAATCCAGGCACAACCCGCCTTGAGGTAGGGCCTCGTGACTCCCGCGCTGGCTCACGGGTGCCCATATACACCTCCTCTAGTCCTGCCGTGCAAGCACGCCCAGGCCTCCCCTCAGAGGGAGCCCCCTCCCACACACCAGTGGAAGCTCCATGCTCGGCGCTGGTGGGCGACACGGTCGAGGAGTGGCTATGCCCATGCAAGAGTGGAAGTATCATGCTCCGCGATTATGATAAAAAACTGAGGGCACCCTAGCGGCTACACTAACCTAAGGAGAGCCCCAAGGCTCGTCGTCTGGCCCCACCGCTCCAACTTTCCCCTAGGGAGAGCCGTGCGAGGGGGCTGGGCACGGGGGCTGCGTCCAGGTCACGCCTGGCGCACGCCACCCTACAAGGTCTTTGGCACCTGGTCATCTTGCCACCCTCACAGGCAAAAGCTGGCAAGAAAAGGTACAAGGACTCTGGATTAACCCAGACGCTGCTTGCACTTCCTTCACGAGGCCGTTTGTACGTCAAGGAATACCCCTGAGCATCACAACTCAGGGGCCTCACTGGTCACGTAGCCCCTCACCCCTTGGTCTCATCCTGGCGATCCGGATGAACCAACGACAGCTGAGGAATGTGCGGGGCCAGGCCCTACTGATGCAGAACACTAAAGGCAAACAGAAGGAAATCGAGCACGGAAAGGAAAATCGTAGAATCCTAGCAAATTATTACAAACCATAATCTTCACGAATTCAAAGCAGAAGTTCTCACGCCTTCACGAGGCACATTAAATGTTGCAGGATAAAAGATGGGAGGCGCCGCCTTCAGCGCTGCTTGCTACCGCCAGCCGCCTTGGGGTGCACGTCCTCGACGGTGCCACTGTCTCCTTTGCCGCCGACCGTAGTCGCCAAGGCCTCAGGGTCGATGCAACGGAACTTCACTGCCAGGACTTCCACCTACTCCTTCATGGCTTCGGCAACAGCGACCTGGGACTCGGGCGCCACCAGCTCCAGTAGCGTGCCGAAGTCCAGGCTGGGATACAGGAGATACAGATGGCTGTAGACGCGCATCGCCGCAATGGTGAAGAGCGCGCGACACTCCCCTTGCACCATGGAACCCACCACAACGGAGATGTTTCTCAGCTCCTCGACAAGCTTGGTGAGAAGACCAGGAAGGCCACCATTCGGGGTCGCTAGCGGCACGTCGTACCCTCCCTCATAAAGGGAGTGAAGTGCCTTGCGGCACTCCCGCTCGAAGGAACTGAAGGCGTCGCGCCCGACCTTCTCTGCCGCGGCAAGGATCTTCTCTCTGGCCTGCAGCTTGGCCTTCTCCTCCAAGACATGCTTGGCGTGGGACGACTGTGCCGCGTCTACCTCCTCCTTCAGCTTCTCTAGCTGACTCCGCTCCGTGCCCTGTTCTTGGGCTTCTTGCTCTGGCTCAGCCTCATGGTCGGCAAACATGGACTCCTGGGCCATGAGCTCCTCCTCTCGTATCTGGAGCCCAGGCACCTAGGAAGCTTCTTCAGCTCAGCCTCCACCTCACGGCAGCGGCTTTTGGCAGATGCGGCATCGGCTAGCGTAGCGTTACGAGTCGCTATGGCTTTCGTGGCCTGCTCCTTGGCATCCGCAGTGGCAGCTTTGGACTGGATCCAAGCCGTCCTGATGGATGAGTTGGCTCGAAGCCACCCCGAGATCAGCACTAGGCACCCCATCGCTGCACGCCTGTCAGCACCCTGAAAATCATCCCGGAGTCGGCCCAGCGCGGTGTAGGCTTCCTCCAAAGCACCGGGCTTGGAGGAGGAACCCTGGTCCACCGGCACAAGAGCCCGAGGAGGAGGAGGCCCTGGCACCTGGACTGGCTCTACCGCAACGTTAGTCGGGGCAGGGGCTCCGGGGGCTTCGCGGCTCCCGTGGGCGCGTTAGGAGCTGGCGCCCTCGGTGTCCGCTGCGCCTTGGGAGCGGTGTCCTCCATCTTCTTCTTTGCCTCGGGGGCTAGCCTGGTCGTCAAGGGAGTGACATCATGAGCATGGTATCACGACGGATGGTGAGAATGAAGTAAGGTGCGTAATCGTCTTCGGTGATATACACCCGTTTCTTGCCCAGGATGGTGCTGCCCCCAAGCTTCTGCAGCAAGGGCCTTGCCGAGGTCGAAGGCCCGACCGGGCATGCATTGGGAGACTCTGGATCAGTGAGAGTAGGCGACAAGGTGAGGGCACTGCCCTAAGGCGGTGCAGGCATCGTCCCTCCCTCCAGGCCCCTACAGATCAGCCTTCGCAGCAGGGTCCCCCTGACCTCGTGACGACCCCGAAGGGACGCGGGGACCCCCGACCAAGCCTTCCCTGGCATTGTCATCATCAAGAAGACCCCGGAGGAGCTCGCTCTGCTGCAGAGGAGAAATCTCCCCCATCCCTTCCTTGGTCGCCTCCGAGTCTTCCTCCTCCTCGCGCTCGATGGATTCCTCGCCGGAGGACACCGCCACTTGGGAGTCGGGAGGCATGGCCGGCACAAGCCCCCGCTCGTTGAAGATTATGTTGGGGAACATACTAATTTCAAAAAATTTAATACGCACACGATAGATCATGGTGATGCATAGCAATGAGAGGGGAGAGTATGTCCACGTACCCTCGTAGACCGGAAGCGGAAGCGTTATGACAACGCGGTTGATGCAGTCATACGTCTTCACAATCCTACCGATCTTAGCAACGAACGTATGGCACCTTCGCGATCATCACACGTTCATCTCGGGGACGTCCCTCGTACTCTTGATCCAGTTGAGGCCGAGGGAGAGTTTCATCAGCACGACGACATGGTGATGGTGATGAGGAAGTTACCGACACAGGGCTTTGCCTAAGCACTACGACGATATGACCGAAGTGTGTAACTATGGATGGGGGCACCGCACACGGCCAAAAAATGTCAACTTGTGTGTCCTAGGGTGCTCCTGTAGCGACCCGACCCGAATGGGTCAAGTCTCTGTGCTTAAGTGTCATCCATGGATCGGTATGCTGACACACACAGTACTCGAGGATTTATAACAGGGGTAAATCACATGTATAAAATAACATAAATACTATTACCTCAATCCAAAAATAGCGGAAGTAACAAGGTTGTGGATTCCCATCAACACCAACGGCAAAGTTGAGTATAGGAATCGTAACCCTAACGTATCACTTACTCGTCGTAAGATCCTGCAACATGAGACGTTGCAGCCACAAAGGGTCAGTACATTGAATGTACTGGCAAATTCACACCATAGAGCAATCATGAATAAAGGCTATCACTACATGCATATTTGGCTGGTGGAAAAGCTCTATGGTTACAGTTTTGCGTAAAGCCAATTTTTCCCTACTGAAAAGGAATAAATTCATTTAACTATCAATGTGGTTGTTAAACATCAAGAATGGTTGACAGCATTCTCAATCCCAATTAAAAGTACTCATTAATATCCCAACAATATTAATTAGAAGTAACAATGATGAGATTTATATGATATCCAAGTACTAGATACTCAAGATGTCCATAACCGGGGACATGGCTAACCATGATTAGTTTGTACACTCTGCAGAGGTTTGCGGACTTTTCCCCACATGACTCGATCGCCTCCGTTTGGTTTCTCGCACTACATGGTGTTTGAGAAACGGATGACTGAGACATAGTCTTTCAGAAGCGCCCGCACCTTCCGTAAAGGGTAGACCGTACCAACCTACATCCCCTACATCTACTAGTCTACCCTGTAAGAGTTCGCACGACTTAGTCAACTATGCTAGAGCCCATAATAGCATGTGGCTGCACACGGAAGTTTCTAGTTTGAATAATCTCATGATCTCTTTGAGCCTGGGTGGCGGTCCGAAGAAATACAGGCAAGTCCTGATGGAAACCAGGTGCCTCACTCCACCCAGATGTGTGTTTAAGTTGCCACCTTAAATAACCATTAATCAACAATCTCACATTTGTCATGGATACACTCACCCAATCCACGTCTACTAGCATAGCATGGCATAATAAGCAAACGTAGAAGTAACTCCCAGGGGTTTGAAAATAAAACAGGTAATAGGTACTACCTCAACTACTTCCCAAAACCCACAATTTAATTTAGATCATAATCATGCAATTGTTTGAGAATTGAAACTAATGCATAAAAACTGGGTATGAAAAGGGATATGATCAAAGTGTGAACTTGCCTGCAATGTTGATGAAGATGATTCGCACTCAAAACTCTTGATAGTTCTACTCATCACACTCCGGTCAATCTATCGTGAGCAAGCAATAGTAACCACACATAAGCAATCACTCAAAAGATCGGAAAGAACGAAGAGTACGATTCGGAAAACATCAAAACCAAGAAAATGACTCTTGCAGCATAAAACAATTTCTAACAGTACCAAAACTATGTGTATTTGGCCTTATCATAAAGTTTAGTTCAAGAGCTTCGATTTGCAAAAAGAATCAACTCAAACGGAGTTATAAAACTCAAGATATGATCAAACAAATTTCAAATACTAAACTGTTTGAAATTCAAATTTTAAACTTTCAAAAACATGTTTAAGTTGTTTTACTGGATAGAGGGGATCATAACGAAGAAGTGGGCGTTGGTTTCGTTGGATTCCGACTATCGAGTGAAAAGTAGTGATTGATTTTTGAACAGGGACTAATCTGTAAATAAAATATTCACAGATGGGTCCCTGGCCGAAATAAACAGAAATCAGAAAGGCTAAATAACGAACGTTCGTTTATAAGATCTAAACAGTTGACGTTCGCTGTTTACTAAAACCTAAAAAAAACAGATCTAGTCTAGGGTTTAAGAAAAACCAAACTTAAAAGAAAAACCGAATCAGACCGGGGTCGGTTTTATACAGGTTGGCAGCGGTTTTTGACGAAGAACCGGCGACAGCGGTTACTCCGGCGAAACGAGACGTCGGCGGCGGCTCGGGTCCGGCCGGGGCGGCAGCTCCGGTGGCCCTCCGGCTCGGCGGAGTGAACGGGGGGATGCGGCGCGGGACGGCGGTGAGGTGGGTGGTGGCTGCGGCGGTGGTGCAGCGCGGCGGCAGCGGTAGTTGGCATCGGCGGTGGTGGCTACCGATGGCGGTGGAGGCGGATCTGGCGAGGGGCGGCGGCGGTGGCGAAAACGGGACCCAGGGCCCCGGGTGCGGCTTTTATGGAGGAGGGGAGGCGCGGTGGCGTGGGGAAGGGGGCGGCAGGTGGCGGGGCGGCGCCGGACTCCGGGACGAGTCCCGGTAGGGGACGATGGGCGAGGCGGCGCAGAGCTGGGCCTTGCCCTAGCTTCGGCTGGGCTGGCCCAGTTCGGCGGAAGAAGTTTTTTTTTAAACAAATTTTCAGAAAATAAAGTAAACCAAAATAAATAAAAATATACTATAGGCATATAATATATCAAAATTTTCAGAAAAAGATTTCCTACAGCATGAACATTATTATAGCTTTAAATAAAATCTACAAAAATTCAAATAATTCAAGCAGTGCTACTGTTCTAATAAAATCCAATAAAATCATTTTAAAAAAATACCAAAATTAATTCAAATTTATTTCTCTCCAATTTTCTGATGTAGGGAACCATGTTACCCTATTTCCATATATTTTATTTTTGGAGAAAAATAATTTGAATAAAACTCAATAACTCCAAATTGAAAATAAATTCAAAAGAACTTTGAATTTATTTCTTTGAAACTCCCAACTCATATTTCACATGTTTTGAAGAAGTCATTTTATCTTCGCTCGTGAAAATCATTGAGTTGAATAAAGTTCCTGGGTTGGAAATATTTTCCAAATGAAATTCAAATATTTTCAACACCCCTTGTCATTTAAATAAATGGAAGAAGTCATGTCATCTTCTCTCCAGGGTTTTGTGGTGAAAAGAATTTGAATTCATGAAGATCAAAAAGAAAATGAAAGTTTGGGAAAGTCCTTTTATTCCCTCTTATTTAATTTTCAAAAAATTTCGAATTCACTCACTTTCAGTCTATCAATCAAACAATCAATCAAAACTATCTATTTGTTTATAGCATTCAAAAATTTAAAATTTTGGGATGTTACAAACCTACCACCCTTAAAATGAATCTCGTCCTCGAGATTCTGAGAGGCTAGCAAGAAATAGGTTAGGGTTTGGGGGTCTTCTTAAAATCCATCGATCGCCTCTGGGGTCTCGGGTGCTACCACCCTTAGAAGCATTGTTACGGTTCCATGAAAACTCATATACTCCATCCTTATTGTTGACAGTGTCGGTCTTCCCAGATCTCGGGAAATTCCATCTCTAGGCTCTTTTGGTGGTGGCATAACCTTTACCGCTATTCTTCTGTCCTTTCAGCTTGGTACGGTTATTCCGAGACTGGGTCTTCTTACTAGACAGGTCTGGCGCCAATACTAATTAGCTATCGATATCTCATGGTGGTCAACAATTTATGGTTTCTCCTGCAGAAAACAGGTCTGGGTTGAACCTCACCATATGACCTACGATTGGCAACAACTGCCTTGTACAAGGGATAAATACTTATACCATTCTAAGGTTTAAACAAGGTTTTGATCATCGTCTCTCTACTATAGGTAAGTCACTCAGATTTACCATTCCACATAGCAAAGCGAATAATAAGAGTAAGTCGGTATGGTGATCAATCCATCCCGCACCCAAATCATTACCTTGTATATAGTTTAGCGAATCTCGCATTCTAACACTCGGTCATCGTCACAAGCATTGTAGACTTTCTCTTGTCGACGAACCAAGTTCGGATAAATCCATTGATTCTGCAAGCCAAACAAACATCTAGCGTTCCTTAACAACTCTCAGGTTTTGCGTAAACTCCTATAGAATCGTCGGTTGATAAAATCGTAACTTCTTCCAGGGTTTTTCCTTCAGCAAGAATGTTCTTGATTCTTGACAGGTCCTGGGGCCTCTGGGTTATGGCCCATCTCATCACTTGTAGTCCTTGAACTTATCCTCGGGATTCTGATCATTGTTCCAACTTCCAACTTCCTAGTATTCTTTAAATCCATCCAACTGTACTGTCTTCCTTCCTTCTATTGGCAGCAAACTAGGACATGATTACTCAGACTCATCATGGAATTTCCATTGATCCATATTTCCAACATCATACCTCCTTTATATCCAATAGTAATTCATCTCTTCATCCTCGTGGGATATCCCACATACCGAGATAAAAACTTATACTTATGAAGTCCATACTCCACTTCGTGGAACATCATTATCCTTTCCAGGGTCAAGCGTCCTTACAGGGGAATATAGGCCATCTCTGCATGGCACTTTTTCAACTGGGAAACGTGAAACACATCATGAACTTCTGACAGTCCTTCGGGTGACTCCAACTTGTTGGCCACTTCTCCCATATGCTCCAAAACTCGGTATGGTCCAACAAATCTCAGGGCTAACTTTCCCGTAACTCCAAATCATTTAACTCCTCGCAGAGGGGACACACAAAGACATGCTCTGTCTCCAATTTCATAGACTACCTCCTTGCGTTTTTGAGTCCGCATAACTCTTCTGCCTGGACTGAGCTACCTTCAGTCTATCTTGAATCAACTTAACATTCTCTTCTGAATCCTTGATCACATTTGGTCCAAACAACTGACGGTCTCCAACTTCATCCCACATCAACGGTGTCTGGCTCCTTCTCCCATACAAAGCTTAAAAAGGGCCATCTTCAAACTGGCTTGGTAACTGTTGTTGTATGAGAACTCCACGTAAGGTAGGTTATCATCCCTACTAGATCCATAATTTACCGCATGCTCTCAACAAGTCCTCCAGAATCTTATTGACTCTCTCAATCTATCCATCTGTCTGCGGATGAAAGGCTGTACTGAACTCTAGCCTAGTACCTAAAGTGTGGTGCAGCTGATTCCAAAACTTTGAGGTAAACTGTGTTCCTCTATCTGATACGATGGTCCTCGGAACTCCATGCAGACATACGATCCTGGTCATATATATCTTGGCTAACTTCACACTTGTATATGTGGTTTTCACTGGGATAAAGTGAGCCACTTTGGTCAAGCGAATCAACTACTACCCAGATAGAATCATATCCCCATCGGGTTCTGGGAAATCCGGTAATGAAATCCATGCCAAGCTTATCCCACTTCCATTCGGGTATCGGCATAGGCTGTAGTAATCCTGCTAGCTTCTGATGCTCTGCTTTTACTCTCTCTGGCATACATCACCTATGCCTACATACTCCGTAATATCCTTCTTCATACCAGTCCACTAGAAACACTCCTTCAAATCCAAACACATCTTGGTGTTTCCAGGGCGAATCGAATATGGTGAGTCGTGAGCCTCCTAAAGTATTTACTTCCTGACCTTTGCATTATTGGGAACATATACACGGTCCTCGAACCATAAGGTGTCGTGCTCATCCTTATGAAAACCTTTGGCCTTTCCTTTGCTCATCCTTTCTTTTAACTCAACAATCTCTTTGTCGTCCTTCTGAGCTTCACGGATCTTTCCCAACAATGTAGACTGAACTTCCATTGCTGCAACAAAACCTTCGGGAACAATCTCCAACCGAAGTTCCCTGAGATCCTCGCTAACTCCTTTGGTAATCCCCTGCTTATGAGGGTATTCGTCTTTGTTTTATTTATGGTGGTGTCCTATTTCTCCACAAAGCCTGCATGCACAAAGTTTCTTCATACCATTTCCATAAGACTCAATTTCTGGGACACAAACTAAGACTTTAGCAAAGTCAACTTAAATTCCTTCCAAGTGGTTACTCCTTGCCATCCATTGATGTTTTGGTACATCCTCCACCAAGTAGCAACACCTCTTTCCAAAGCACTATAGAGCATGCTGGGTCATATCCTTTCCAGCTATAGGGTTATTCTCCATTTGATCATCCATGTTCTGAATCCATCGGCTCGTCTCCAATTGAGTCATTGGTCCCGAAAATATAAAATCATCTCCATTCATCCTCTATTGGGTCCATGGGTTTGGGGTGGGATAAGAGAGATAGAGAGGGATGCACACAATACAAACAAAAGTTTTGAAAAGGCAGATTTTATTGTGCCCATCGGAAAAACAACAAACAAATGACAGCTCACAATCGTCGCATCTAACGTAAGTATCTAATAGGGGTTGGGTCTTCTAATGGTCTATAGATGTCAACGTCATCAAACTCTTCAAGTCTTGGTCATGTCTCCGGTGGCTTCATCTGATCGTGCTTGTCCTCCTCAAGTTCTTTCGCCAGATCATCTCTATTGACGAGAAGTCTCTTGTGACGTCCTTTAATATTTCTGGAGCTGCATTCCAAACTTCCGGTTGCAACATCCTTGACATGATCCATGGTCCTACTGTCCTTCAGTTCCTAACGAATCTTTGATGTCTCAAGGTTTGGCTCCTCTAGCTTGGCTACTTCAACTTTTGGTTCCTGAGTTCTTCACGAATTGCCTCCTTGTAAAATATGACTTCCTAAAGTCCATCTTAAAATCCTTGATGTAATACTCCAGATCCTGGTGATACACCAGCTAAGGTTAAAACTGCATCCTTTGCTGATGGGTGCTCCATCAGCTTTCTACCATCCAATCCTTCCATGCATATGCATGCTTAACTCTGCACGATGACCCAAAACTTTGCGTTCTAATGCTCCATGTTCCGGTCTTTCTCCGATACACCTTGATCTCGGGTATTGACAGCTTCCATAGTCTGCCAAGTTCCATAAGGGTAGCCTTCCTAGGTCATAAAAATCTGGGAATTCTTCAAAGCCTTCAAATTCTCCTACTCTTCGGAGTCTTCATCTGTCGTAGTTTCCATTATCATAATGTATGGTAAAATTCTCTTCATTCCGAATGGTCTTAGTTGTACGATATCTTGTACTTCTTGGAGTGGTCTCATCAGTCGAATCTTTGAGTGGTCAAAAGGGGAAAGGGGTATGGTCTCACTAAAAGGGAATCTTTGAATAAGCTCAGAAGAGAAGAGAGGTAAAAGATTCTTTTGAAAAGAAAGTTGTAGAGAAAAATCTTTCCTATGGGCTTGCCAGTTTCTAGGGTCATGTCCTATAGTCAACATGTGCTCTGATACCATCTTGTAGCGACCTGACCCGAATGGGTCAAGTCTCTGTGCTTAAGTGTCATCCCTGGATCGGTATGCTGACACACACAGTACTCGAGGATTTATAACAGGGGTAAATCACATGTATAAAATAACGTAAATACTATTACCTCAATCCAAAAATAGCGGAAGTAACAAGGTTGTGGATTCCCATCAACACCAACGGCAAAGTTGAGTATAGGAATCGTAACCCTAACGTATCACTTACTCATCGTAAGATCCTGCAACATGAGATGTTGCAGCCACAAAGGGTCAGTACATTGAATGTACCGGCAAATTCACACCATAGAGCAATGATGAATAAAGGCTATCACTACATGCATATTTGGCTGGTGGAAAAGCTCTATGGTTACAGTTTTGTGTAAAGCCAATTTTTCCCTACTGCAAAGGAACAAATTCATTTAACTATCATGGTGGTTGTTAAACATTGAGAATGGTTGACAGCATTCTCAATCCCAATTAAAAGTACTCATTAATATCCCAACAATATTAATTAGAAGTAACAATGATGAGATTCATATGATATCCAAGTACTAGATACTCAAGATGTCCATAACCGAGGACACGGCTAACCATGATTAGTTTGTACACTCTGCAGAGGTTTGCGCACTTTTCCCCACATGACTCGATCGCCTCCGTTTGGTTTCTCGCACTACATGGTGTTTGAGAAACGGATGACCGAGACATAGTCTTTCAGAAGAGCTCGCACCTTACGTAAAGGGTAGACCGTACCAACCTACATCTCCTACATCTGCTAGTCTACCCTGTAAGAGTTCGCACGACTTAGTCAACTATGCTAGAGCCCATAATAGCATGTGGCTGCACACGGAAGTTTCTAGTTTGAATAATCTCATGATCCCGTTGAGCCTGGGTGGCGGTCCGAAGAAATACAGGCAAGTCCTGATGGAAACCAGGTGCCTCAATCCACCCAGATGTGTGTTTAAGTTGCCACCTTAAATAACCATTAATCAACAATCTCACATCTGTCATGGATACACTCACCCAATCCACGTCTACTAGCATAGCATGGCATAATAAGCAAACGTAGAAGTAACTCCCAGGGGTTTGAAAATAAAACAGGTAATAGGTACTACCTCAACTACTTCCCAAAACCCATAATTTAATTTAGATCCTAATCATGCAATTGTTTGAGGATTGAAACTAATGCATAAAAACTGGGTATGAAAAGGGATATGATCAAAGTGTGAACTTGCCTGCAATGTTGATGAAGATGATTCACACTCAAAACTCTTTATAGTTCTACTCGTCACACTCCGGTCAATCTATAGTGAGCAAGCAATAGTAACCACACATAAGCAATCACTCAAAAGATCGGAAAGAACGAAGAGTACGATTCGGAAAACATCAAAACCAGGAAAATGACTCTTGCAGCATAAAACAATTTCTAACAGTACCAAAACTATGTGTATTTGGCCTTATCAGAAAGTTTAGTTCAAGAGCTTCGATTTGCAAAAAGAATCAACTCAAACGGAGTTATAAAACTCAAGTTATGATCAAACGAAGTTTAAATACTAAACTATTTGAAATTCAAATTTTTAAACTTTCAAAAACATGTTTAAGTTGTTTTACTGGATAGAGGGGATCATAACGAAGAAGTGGGCGTTGGTTTCGTTGGATTCCGACTATCGAGTGAAAAGTAGTGATTGATTTAAGAACAAGGACTAATCTATAAATAAAATATTCACAGATGGGTCCCTTGAGGAAGGTGGCGGGGCGGCGCCGGACTCCTCGAGGAGTCCCGGTCGGGGACGACGGGCGAGGCGGCGCGGAGCTGGGCCTTGGCCTGGCTTCGGCTGGGCCGGCCCAGTTCGGTGGAAGAAGTTTTTTTTAAACAAATTTTCAGAAAATAAAGTAAACCAAAATAAATAAAAATATACTATAGGCATATAATATATCAAAATTTTCAGAAAAAGATTTCCTACAACATGAACATTATTATAGCTTTAAATAAAATCTACAAAAATTCAAATAATTCAAACAGTGCTACTGTTCTAATAAAATCCGATAAAATCATTTTAAAAAAATACCAAAATTAATTCAAATTTATTTCTCTCCAATTTTCTGATGTAGGGAATCATGTTACCTATTTCCATATATTTTATTTTTGGAGAAAAATAATTTGAATAAAACTCAATAACTCCAAATTGAAAATAAATTCAAAAGAACTTTGAATTTAATTCTTTGAAACTCCCAACTCATATTTCATATGTTTTGAAGAAGTCATTTTATCTTCGCTCGTGAAAATCATTGAGTTGAATAAAGTTCCTGGGTTGGAAATATTTTCCAAATGAAATTCAAATATTTTCAACACCCCTTGTCATTTAAATAAATGGAAGAAGTCATGTCATCTTCTCTCCAGGGTTTTGTGGTGAAAAGAATTTGAATTCATGAAGATCAAAAAGAAAATGAAAGTTCGGGAAAGTCCTTTTATTCCCTCTCATTTAATTTTCAAAAAGTTTCGAATTCACTCACTTTCAGTCTATCAATCAAACAATCAATCAAAACTATCTATTTGTTTATAGCATTCCAAAATTTAAAATTTTGGGATGTTACAGCTCCCCTGCCCCCGTATATAAAGGAGGAAGGGGGGAGGCCAGCCGGCCCTTTTGGCGCGTCAAGGAGGGGAGGAGTCCTCCTCCTAGTAGGAGTAGGACTCCTCCTTTCCTAGTCCAACTAGGAGGGGGAAGGGGAAAGGAAGGAGAGGGAGAGGGAGAAGGAAAGAGGGACAGCGCCCCCCTCCCCTAGTCCAATTCGGACTCCCCTTGGGGGGGTGTGCCACCTCCTGGGCCACTGCCCTCTCTCTCCCCTAAGGCCCACTAAGGCCCAATACTTCCCCAGGGGGTTCCGGTAACCCCACCGGCACTCCGGTTTTCTCCGAAATCACCTGGAACACTTTCGGTGTCCGAATGTAGATGTCCAATATATCAATCTTTATGTCTTGACCATTTCGAGACTCCTCGTCATGTCCGTGATCACATCCGGAAATTACCGTGTTCCCCAACAGTGGTATCAGAGCCAAGTCTATGCATAGATGTTATATGCATGAGTAGAACACAAAGAGTTGTGGGCGATAATAGTCATACTGCTTACCAGCATGTCATACTTTGATTCGATGGTATTGTTGGATGAAGCAGCTCAGACCGACATTACGCGTACGCTTACGCGAGACTAGTTCTACCAACGTGCTTTGCACATAGGTGGTTGGTGAGTGTCTGTTTCTCCAACTTTACTTGAATTGAGTGTGGCTACGCCCGGTCCTTGTTGAAGGTTAAAACATCACACTTGACGAAAAATCGTTGTGGTTTTGATGCGTACGTAAGAATAGTTGTTGCTAGAAGCCCGTAGCAGCCACATAAAACTTGCAACAACAAAGTAGAGGATGTCTAACTTGTTTTTGCAGGGCTTGCTGTGATGTGATATGGTCAAGCATGATGTGATATAATTTGTTGTATGAGATGATCATGTTTTGTAAGAAAGTTATCGGCAACTGGCAGGAGCCATATGGTTGTATTTTTATTGTATGCAATGCAATCGCCATGTAATTTTTTTACTTTATCACTAAGCGGTAGCAATAGCCGTAGTAACAATAGTTGTTGAGACGACAACGATGCTATGATGGAGATCAAGGTGTCGCGCCGGTGATGTTGGAGATCATGACGATGCTTCGGTGATCGAGATCATGAGCCCAAGATGATGATGGCCATATCATGTCACATATTTTGATTACATGTGATGTTTATCGTTTATGCCTCTTATTTTGCTTAGTACGATGGTAGCATTATAAGATGATCCCTTACTAAATTTCAAGGTACAAGTGTTCTCCCTGAGTATTCACCATTGCTACAGTTCGTTGTGCCGAGACACCACGTGATGATCAGGTGTGATAAGCTCTATGTTCACATAAAACGGGTGCAAGCCAGTTTTGCACACGCAGAATACTCGGGTTAAACTTGACGAGCCTAGCATATGCAGATATGCCCTCGGAACACTGACCGAAAGGTCGAGCATGAATCATATAGTAGATATGATCAACATAGTGATGTTCACCATTGAAAACTACTCCATCTCACGTGATGATCGGACATGGTTTAGTTGATTTGGATCATGTGATCACTTAGATGATTAGAGGGATGTCTATGTAAGTGGGAGTTCTTAAGTAATATGATTAATTGAACTTTAATTTATCATGAACTTAGTACCTGATTGTATTTTGCATGTCTATTGTAGATCAATGGCTCGTGCTACTGTTACTTTAAATTTTAATGCGTTCCTAGAGAAAGCTAAGTTGAAAGATGATGGCAGCAACTACACGGACTGGGTCCATAACTTGAGGATTATCCTCATTGCTGCACAGAAGAATTACGTCCTGGAAGCACCATTGGGTGCCAGGCCTGCTCCAGACGCTACTGATGATGTTAAGAACGTCTGGCAGAGAAAAGCTGATGACTACTCGATAGTTCAGTGTGCCATGCTTTACGGCTTAGAATCGGGACTTCAACGATGTTTTGAATGTCATGGAGCATATGAGATGTTCCAAGAGTTGAAGTTAATATTTCAAGAAAATGCCCGAGTTGAGAGATATGAAGTCTCCAACAAGTTCTACAGCTGCAAAATGGAGGAGAATAGTTCTGTCAGTGAACACATACTCAAAATGTCTGGGTATCATAATCACTTGACTCAGCTGGGAGTTGATCTTACAGTTGATTGTGTCATTGACAGAGTTTTTCAATCACTGCCACCAAGCTACAAAGGCTTTGTGATGAACTATAATATGCAAGGGATGAACAAGACTATTCCCGAGCTCTTCGCCATGCTAAAAGCTGCGGAGGTAGAAGTCAAAAAGGAGCATCAAGTGTTGATGGTCAATAAGACCACCAGTTTCAAGAAAAAAGGCAAAGGGAAGAAAGGGAACTTCAAGAAGAACGGCAAAAAGGTTGCTGCTCAAGAGAAGAAACCTAAGTCTGGACCTAAGCCTGAAACTGAGTGCTTCTATTGCAAAGGGACTGGTCACTTGAAGCGGAACTGCCCCAAGTATTTGGCGGATAAGAAGGATGGCAAAGTGAAAGGTATATTTGATATACATGTTATTGGTGTGTACTTAACTAATGCTCGCAGTAGCGCCTGGGTATTTGATACTGGTTTTGTTGCTAATATTTGCAACTCGAAACAGGGGCTACAGATTAAGTGAAGATTGGCTAAGGACTTGGTGACAATGCGCGTGGGAAATGGTTCCAAAGTCGATGTGATCGCGGTCGGCACGCTACCTCTAGATCTACCATCAGGATTAGTTTTAGACCTGAATAATTGTTATTTGGTGCCAGCACTGAGCATGAACATTCTATCTGGATCTTGTTTGATGCGAGAATGTTATTCATTTAAATCAAAGAATAGTGGTTGTTCTATTTATATGAGTAATATCTTTTATGGTCATGCACCCTTGCTGAGTGGTCTATTTTTTTTTAATCTTGATAGTAGTGATACACATATTCATAGTGTTGAAGCCAAAAGATTGAAGTTTAATAATGATATTGCAACTTATTTTTGGCACTGACGTTTGGGTCATATCGGTATAAAGCGCATGAAGAAACTCCATAATGATGGACTTTTGGAATCACTTGATTATGAATCACTTGGTGCCTGTGAACCGTGCCTTATGGGCAAGATGACTAAAACTCTGTTCTCCGGAACAATGTAACAAGCTAGTGACTTATTGGAAATAATACATAACGATGTATGTGGTCCCATGAGTGTTGATGCTCGTGGCGGGTATTGTTATTTTCTTACCTTCACAGATGATTTGAGCAGATATGGTTATACCTACTTAATGAAGCATAAGTCTGAAACATTTGAAAAGTTCAAATAATTTCAGAGTGAAGTGGAAAATCATCGTAACAAGAAAATAAAGTTTCTACGATCTCATCGTGGAGGAGAATATTTGAGTTACGAGTTTGCTCTTCATTTGAAACAACATGGGATAGTTTCACAATTAACGCCACCTGGAACACCACAACGAAATGGTGTGCCCGAACGGCGTAATCGTTCTTTATTAGATTTGGTGCGATCTATGATGTCTCTTACTAATTTACCGCTATCGTTTTGAGGTTATGCTTTAGAAATGTCTGCATTCACTTTAAATAGGGCACCATCAAAATCCATTGAGACGACGCCTTATGAACTATGGTTTGGCAAGAAACCAAAGTTGTCGTTTCTTAAAGTTTGGGGCTGAGATGCTTATGTGAAAAAGCTTCAACCTGATAAGCTCGAACCCAAATCGGAGAAGTGCGTCTTCATAGGATACCCAAAGGAAACTGTTGGGTACACCTTCTATCACAGATCCGAAGGCAAAATCTTTGTTGCTAAGAATGGATACTTCTAGAGAAGGAGTTTCTCTCAAAAGAAGTGAGTGGGAGGAAAGTAGAACTTGATGAGGTAACTATACTTTCTCCCTTATTGGAAAGTAGTTCATCATAGAAAACAGTTCCAGTGATTCCTACACCAATTAGTGAGGAAGCTAATGATGATGATCATGAAACTTCAGATCAAGTTACTACCAAACCTCGTAGGTCTTCCAGAGTAAGACCGCACCAGATTGGTACGGTAATCCTGTTCTGGAAGTCATGCTACTAGACCATGATGAACCTATGAACTATGAGGAAGCGATGATGACCCCAGATTCCGGGAAATGGCTTGAGGCCATGAAATCTGAGATGGGATCCATGTATGGGAACAAAGTGTGGACTTTGGTGGACTTGCCCAATGATCGGCAAGCCATAGAAAATAAATTGATCTTTAAGAAGAAGACCGACGCAAACGGTAATGTTACTGTTTACAAAGCTCAACTTGTTGCGAAAGGTTTTCGACAAGTTCAAGGAGTTGACTATGATGGGACTTTCTCACCCGTAGCGATGCTTCAGTCTGTCCGAATCATGTTAGCAATTGCTGCATTTTATGATTATGAAATTTGGCAAATGGATGTCAAAACTGCATTCCTGAATATATTTCTGGAAGAAGAGTTGTATATGATGCAACCAGAAGGTGTTATCGATCCAAAGGGTGCTAACAAAGTGTGCAAGCTCCAGCGATCCATTTATGGACTGGTGCAAGCCTCTCGGAGTTGGAATAAACGCTTTGATTGTGTGATCAAAGCATATGGTTTTATACAGACTTTTGGAGAAGCCTGTATTTACAAGAAAGTGAGTGGGAGCTCTGTAGCATTTCTGATCTTATATGTAGATGACATATTGTTGATTGGAAATGATATAGAATTTTTGGATAGCATAAAGGGATACCTAAATAAGAGTTTTTCTATGAAAGACCTTGGAGAAGCTGCTTACATATTGGGCATCAAGATCTATAGAGATAGATCAAGATGCTTAATTGGACTTTCACAAAGCACATACCTTGATAAAGTTTTGAAGAAGTTCAAAATGGATCATTCAAAGAAAGGGTTCTTGCCTGTGTTACAAGGTGTGAAGTTGAGTCAGACTCAATGGCCGACCACCGCAGAAGATAGATAGAAAATTAAAGTCATTCCCTATGCTTCAGCCATAGGTTCTATCATGTATGCATTGCTATGTACCAGACCTGATGTATGTCTTGCGATAAGCATAGCGGGAAGGTACCAAAGTAATCCTGGAGTGGAGCACTGGACAGCGGTAAAGAACATCCTGGAATACCTGAAAATGACTAAGGATATGTTTCCTATTCATGGAGGTGAAAATGTGCTCGTCATAAACGGTTACGTCGATGCAAGCTTTGACACCGATCCGGATTACTCTAAGTCACAAACCAGATACGCATTTTTATTGAATGGAGGAGCTGCCGGTTGGTGCAGTTCCAAGCAAAGCGTCGTGGCGGGATCTACGTATGAAGCGGAGTAGATTGCGGTTTCGGAAGTAGCAAATGAAGGAGTTTGGATGAAGGAGTTCATATCCAATCTAGGTGTCATACCTAGTGCATTGGGTCCAATGAAAATCTTTTGTGACTATATTGGTGGAATTGCCTTGGCAATGGAATCCAGATTTCACAAGAAACCAAACACATCAAGAGACGCTTCAATTCCATCCGCCATCAAGTGTCGGAAGGGGACATAGAGATTTGCAAGATACACACGGATATGAATGTTGCAGACCCGTTGACTAAGCCTCTTCCACGAGCAAAACATGATCAGCACCAAAGCTCCATGGGTGTTAGAATCATTACTATGTAATCTTGATTATTGACTCTAGTGCAAGTGGGAGACTGAAGGAAATATGTCCTAGAGGCAATAATAAAGTTATTATTTATTTCCTTAATTCATGATAAATGCTTATTATTCATGCTAGAATCGTATTAACCGGAAACTTAGTAGATGTGTGAATACATAGACAAAACCTATAGTCCCTAGTATGCCTCTACTTGACTAGCTCGTTGATGATGATGATCATGAAGCTTCAGATCAAGTTACTACCGAACCTCGTAGGTCTTCCAGAGTAAGATTCGCACCAGAGTGGTACGGTAATCCTATTCTGGAAGTCATGTTACTAGGGACTAACGAGCTAGTCAAGTAGAGGCATACTAGGGACTATAGGTATTGTCTATGTATTCACACATGTACTAAGTTTCCGGTTAATACAATTCTAGCATGAATAATAAACATTTATCATGAATTAAGGAAATAAATAATAACTTTATTATTGCCTCTAGGGCATATTTCCTTCAAATTAGCATGGAGGCGGCCAGTGCCGCCCCATAATCACGGCAGTACATTGGAAGGTGGGCCGCCAAAAGGCAGCCTCGATCCTTCCCAAGCAAGACCCGCACAACCTTGTCCAGCTCCTCATCCTTCAGGTTCCCATGGCGCAACCAAAGGTCATCTTCTTTGCCTTTGAGGTCCCACATGGCGTGCGAGTGAGCTTCGAGAGGGGCTAGTCATTGCATCAGGAACTCGCGGATGATCATGGCCCCCGTCAGCACCACGGAGCCCATGTCTGCCTACATCTTCTTCAAGATCGGCGCCGGCAGGGGATCGGTGAGCTTCTCGTGAGACCACTGATGCAGCTTCTCTGGCCACCTAGTCGGCAGCTCCAGCGAAGCATGATGGCTCCGGGCATCCAGGTAGATCCACCTACGCCGGAAGTCTTCCACCTTCTTCCCGTCCTTCATGAGCACATTTTTATCATGGAGCACGACGAAGGAGAGCATCTGGAGCGCTCACTTGAGCCATGTGTCCGGAGGGAGAAGAAATGGTGGAATACCACGACGGAGGGCTTCACCCCCACGACGGCCTCGCAGTAGAAAGCAAAGATCGACAGGAGCAGGACGGAGTTGGGTTGAAGATGAAGCGCAAGGATCTGGTAGTGGTCAAGAATGGCAAAGAAGAATCTAGAGAAAGGCGGGACGAGCCCCGCAAAGAGGTTATATGTACGCATAATTTTAATGAAATTGTACTGTGATGCTATGAAGGTTTCAACTTTGGTTCCCGCAAGAAAAAAAAGGTTTCAACGTAGGATTCATGTGTCTTGCCTCGACATTATCTCATTACAAAAAAAAGGGCAACCTGGTGCATGTAGCTCCCGCTTGCGCAGGGTCCAGGGAAGGGTCCGACCACTTTGGGTCTATAGTACGCAGCCTTTCCCTACATTTCTGTAAGAGGCTGTTTCCAGGACTTGAACCCATGACCTCATGGTGACATTATCTCATTACAACATTCATCAAATACAAATGAAACTACCATGGCTACCATGGCTAATGCATCTCAATGGTTCGCAGATCGGCGCCAATATTCACATCACAATTGAAGACAAAGTTGTGAGAAGGTGTACAAATAAAGAAAAAAATAAAATTGATCGATGTTGTTCGTAGGCATGGCTCCATTTCCTTGGCACAATGTTCATTGCTTGGCAGCTAGTTTCACCCAGCTCTGTAGCCAAAAAAGAGGTGTAGGAGGACACCACAATCCGATCATTTTGTGTAGCTCCACTAAAATCGAGCGGACCATCCCTTTTTGCAAATATATCCAGTCAGTGTGATTACAATAATAGTGGAACTAGATGATGAAACGTAACACACATAAATAGAAGCTGATCACCGCTACGATCTCTCTTTAGGACTAACTTCTTGTTGGGGAAGATTAGGCATGGAGTTGGATGAGGAGGATAGCAAAACCAATCTCCCTTTCTGCAGTCCCACACAAATGTAAAAACGTTGCCCATGTTACATATTGGCGGAACTGCACAAAACACTCTTAAGAAAAAAGTGATTTGTGCAGTTCACCAAAAGGTCGCAATAGAAACGAGGTGAAAATGGATAGCCCTGTTTGCAAAAGGAGGTCGAAAGGAAACAACTACTGCCCAATAACACGAGTTGAAGACACATACACCGACAAAAAAGAAGCATATTCCATGTAATAAGGGAAAGATAGCACATGGTGGTTTATCAAAAATGGTTTGAGGACGAGATTGCAAGATGGAAAGTACGTCGGTCGAGATACGATTTAAGCAAACAACTAAAGAAGATCCACATGCAGCAACGTGGGAACATGGGCAGTGGAGCAAGGCCGGAGGAAGCTGTAACTGAGGGTCGTCGGGATGTTACTAGGAGGGCACCAGCGGCCGGGATCTGCCCATACTGCGGCAACGAGCAAGTGGCGAAGGCCCTACCGCGCCGGAGCTTGGTCAAAGAGAACGGCGGGTACCGCAGATCGGGACGTGCTGCGTCAACGCCGTCGAACGGAGAGATGATGCACATCCCGCCTTTCCGCTGGTGGATGGGATGCGGCCGTATCAATGACCAACGCTGAGAGAGAGGCCACAACCGCCTTGTGTGAGATGGTGTGACGAGAGACAAACCCATTTTTCCATTTTCCCCACGACAATAGTTTTATATTCTGTACATGCCATTGAGGAATATATAACTTTATTTAATACTAACGTGTCAATTCGAACTTTGATCCGTCTAGGCATGGTACCCGAACCTCCTTCGAGTAAAAAACCGCTACATGCGTCAAATTATCACGTGGGCTGCCTTTTCGTACAGAAACGAACTCCATCGTGTACCCGCGCGGGTGTGGCCGGGAACGAGACGTGAGTATGTGTGTCATGCGTGCACTTCTTCTTTAGGTGCAGGTACGTATGTGGGTGGGTGTGAGAGAGATGGTTTGTGCGAAACAGAGGCAATGTGTTGATATCTCAAACAGAAAAACATAACATATGCAATGTGTGTGAAACGGAGTCATGGATGTGAGATATCGATAGAATTGAAAACAGGGATGAAGTGTGTGGCTTCGCGATCGATAAAGAGTGCCATCGAATTTGTGCTTGCCCACGTCAAAGATACAGGGCGGCTGGCCTACTGGAATTTGAGAGGGCAGAGGTGCATTTTTTCTCCATGGCATGGATACCTACCTACAACATTCGACTA
>NC_041387.1:236938406-236972774 GCF_002162155.2 Triticum dicoccoides | reverse complement strand
TCGACTAGTATATGTGTGGGGAAGGAGAGAGACCTTGCTATGTATTGAGGGAGATTGATCGACATCCATGGATATGTGTAGCAGAGGAGTAAGGTTGGGAGAAAGACAAATGTAGAGCGTCAGAGGGTTGGTGGTGGAGTGGCATCTCACAAATGGTGGGAGCGACCTGGTAGAAAAATGGAGGGTATGAGTGCAATATCAATAAGAGAGGGCGGGGATGTCTGTCTGTCTATGCACATGCATGTGAGAGACGGGTCGGGAGGTATGCAAGGATGATGAGGGGAGAAGATATGGTTGTGGTAAGCTTACTCAACTACACAGGAAGATCAACCGTTGTGTGTCCAAGAAAGGGAGAGACATAACTAGCGAGGTAAGTGTATTGGTGCTTGGGGAAAACTAATTATAGTCGACTTGGCTATATGTAGGGAGATCAGTTCATATACACGCCTGCATGTGTTAGAAGTAAATAAGGTTCGGAGAGACATATAGGGGGAGAGGGGTGTGGCTAGGAGGTGGTGAGAGAAGCCTACCATGTCGGGGTGGAGGAGTGTGCGAGTATGTGATCAATGAAAAGAGGGGCGGGAGTGTGAAATTGCGTGGAACCGTATTGGACATAGGGGGGCATGGACCTGTGAGAAGAGAAGAGGGGAAGTATATATGTGTTTGTTGTAGGCACACTTGGCTAGAGAGGCATATCGACCGACAGTGGCAGAGCTACACAAAGAATGTTGGGCGGGCCAAACTGAACCTATGCTACACCTGGGCTCCTGTAGCTGGCCTATGTTGTAGTGCGTGGCTTGGGCCTAGTTACAAATATTTATTTTTTTCAGAAAAGTTGGGCGGGCCATGGCCTGGTTTGGCCCTCACGTAGCTCCGCCAGTGTCGACCGGTGTGTGCCGGAAAGAAGGATACGGGGCCCTACACACACCACGGGTGGACGACCCAAAGAGAAATAATGAACGTGCGCGATGGAGGGGACGCTAAGGGTGGGTGAGAGGGGGGCGGGCGTGTGCATGCACGATAGAAAGTTAGCACTAGCTAGCTACAAATAGAAGAGGACCGTGAAGGTGTAAAAGACGAACAAAGATCATGATTCATTATAAAAAAGTGGATACAGATACTTGAAGAAGATATCATAATGTAGAACATTGATTATAATTTGGGCTAATGAGTGGCTTTTGCAACTCAGGTCTAAATACTTTTCATAATGTAGGGGGCGGTGCACTATACTTTGTGTGATAAACACGGTGTACATATGGAACATGGTTTAGATTATGAATATATAGTTAGTACATCAAATGTACTATTATTTGGAATCAACATCAAGTGTATTCAAAAAATAGAATTCGAGTTCATGTACATATAGTTCATATCTATCTCGATAGTAATCATGTGGTGTGTTATTAAGGTAATACACGAATGATGGTTGAAGTTGGCAACAATCATGATTGTAGATTCTTATTGAAATAGAGAAACGAATTCAAATTTGGTTCGAATTGCGGCGGTAGTATAGACATTTGGAATGCACTAAAATGTTGGTATGAGTAGGTTACATGCATTATACAGCAAGCAAAAAAATCTAATTGGACATAACATGGATTCATACTCCCTCCTTCCATCTATATAAGGCGTAATGAGTTTTTTAAGACCGCCTTTGACTATTGACAAGATTAATAGTACATGACATGCACAATGTGAAAATTATATCATTGAAAGAACCTTTCACAGACGAATTTAACGGTGTGCTTTGTGTAAGTTGCATGTCATATATTATTGCTCTAGTATTTGGTCAAAGTTAGCATCGAAAAACGCATTAGGCCCAATATAGATGGAAGGAGGGAGTAGCTTTGAATAGCATTTGTATAGTAAAACGGGGCAAGACTCTCTCTTTGTGTGGTGTGAATAGTTTTATTTTTTCGTTTTTTTTGGTTGAGGGAAGTGCGAATTGATTTGGTACGTACAAGTACAATATTACTACATGTTAGGCTTGTCCCTTAAATTCAACCCGCGTCTTGTTATATCCCGAAAATTCAGATATGGTGCTCCCAAAACTGGCGCCTTCGCAACCCGCGCCTTGCTATCCTGAAATTACAACACGCGCGAAAACTCCCTCCAGCTGCCAAATCCTGACACGCAAAATCCCCCTTCTAACCCTGATCCAAAAGGGCCACTAGTTCAAATCGGTGGGGGGTACTTTTGTAACACACCCTACATTTTGGACAAGCGCGTCCCTAAGTCATGGTTCACCCCCTCCCATCGCCCCCTTTTCGCCATTCAAAATCCCAGGCCACCATAACCTCTCCGCTCCAGCCGCGAAACCCCACCCTCCTCCGTCCGCCACCACACCGCTGCCCAGCTGGAGCCTCTTCCCCAACTACATCGTCCACCGCAACAGCTCGACGTCCCTCGTCCAACTCCCCAGATGAGTATCCGTCATCCATCTCGTCGTCCCTCCGGTTCAGCCGCGCCGTGCTCCACCTCCAAGGAGCTGCTCCAATGATCGCCTCGTCTATCGCGGCTGCTCCATCCCCATAGCGCCGCCTTAACCTGCTCCACCGGAACCGCAGCATCCTCACCGACTCCTCGGACGAAGCCGAGGCCTACTCGGCGCCACCAAAGAGGTTTTACATTCATCCCCTCACAGCTTCTCCTTAACTCGACCTCCCGGCGCCGATGGTGCTCCATCATGCACCCCCATGGAGCGGCTACCTTGAAGCCGGCGCCACGGGCGACATCTCCATGGCGGCTCTCCCCCAGTGTGAGGCTCCTTCGGCGGCGGCGTGCATACCAGCCGGATCTGCTGCTGCTGCTCCGTCTCTCGCTCGCTAGCTCGTGCTGCTGCTGCTGCTCCGGCACTCGCTCGATCGCTCGCTCGCCCAGTTGCTGCTGCTCCATCTCTCGCTCGCTCGCTCGCGCTTCTGCTGCTGCTCTCCCCCTCACCCATGTTGCTGCTCTGCTCCGATTTAGCCAGACTTCAGTCCACTGAATTGACTTTTGGGTCAGTCGATTTTTAGGGGTTGGCGGGCTCGCCGGAGTTAAGGAAGAACCACCCACAGTGGGGACGGGGGCCCACCAGAGAGGTACCGCATTATCTGTCTTAGGGTTCAGGGTGGGGGCAGGGGGCTTAGAGGGATGGCCGGGGAGGCGGTGGGGAGTTGTTTCGGGGCGGCGAGGCGGCGCTGGGGCCGGCGGCGAGGCCGGTGGTGGCTGGCGGCTCAGGGGAGTGCAGGTTGAAGATGAACTGCAGGCCCTCCCTAAACTACATGTCAAGTGCCTCTGTGCTACCATTGCGTTCAGTTTTGATAGTAACATTCAGATTCCACAGTAAATTTCAGTTTCGACAGTTAAGTTTAGAGTCAACGGTTTTTACCTCATCTGTTGTAGTCAAGTGGTTTTTGGTGATGTAAATTTTACATCTATTTTACATCATCTATTGGAGATGCTATGAGAATCCCACTTGAGATTGACGATGTCTGTCTTGTGCTGCTTCAGCCTTGATGTCTTATGGCTCACCGGAACTTCTCCAACGACAAAACGATCCATCACAACAGAGCAGTGCCCTGGACGCTGTCTATAGATTCCTCAGATCTTCCTCCACACCTCCGACAGCCACCTCTGCCTCAACTGCTTCAGCGACCAACCCAATGATGCTATGGTCTACACGGCTACAACAAAGAGGTTGTACACTTGTTGCATCACTTATTACTATACATTCATGTCGATCCATTAGGGCTATTTTGGTTCAACGAAAAAACATAGCAATAGGGAATTTTCCAATGGAACTCTACTATTCAATTATTCATGCATTTTGCTGAAAGGAATGAAGCAAAACATTGTTGAAAGAATGAAGAGACTACACATGAACAAAAGGATACTTGATTCGATACTTCAGACTCCTAGAAGAAAAAGGGAGGGCGAGTGGCGAAAAGAAAACCACTTGGGATGGATGAAGCAAACATTGTTGAGGTCTGGGATTCAATCTTGCAAAAGGCGAAGAGGATGGAATAACTCGAATTGAAGCTCACCGGTTGAACAAAGGATGGACAACAAACAAAAACACCTGCGTGATCCTAAAGAAATTTGAATGGGAAGAGTAGAAGAATCAGAACACCTTTGTCATGATTCCTCACCAGAGCGACGAAGGGGATAATGAGTAAAAAGAATTCCTACTCTCCGATATAACTAGACTCCAAAAATAGTTTTTTCTAGACTCGACAACGGCCAAACTACGATCAATCAAGGGGCTCCTATGGTCGGTCGAGGCTCTGGTACCAACTTATCACACCCAGTATGCAATCCTATCTGATAGTAACTCAAAGGTACCACCAAGGATAGAAGCGCATATTGAAGACACTTGCAAGGTTGATATCATTACATCATACCATATACAACTCAAATTGGGATACATACAAAGGCATACAATGCCACATGAATACGTCAGGCATCATACAGAAGAGCGGCATCCGACTATGGATGAAAACAAAAGGAAATCAAGAACAACATCCACCCTGCTAGCCCAGGTTGCCGACCAGGAACCTATCCCTCGATGGAAGAAGAAGAACTCCAAAACAAGCAAGGATCGCTCCCACATTATATCATCATATTACCTGTACCTGCATCTGTTGTTGTAGTAATCTGTGAGCCACGAGCACTCAACAATCTCATTACCATGGGTATCAAGACTAGCAAAACTTAATGGGTATGGAATGGATAAGTGGTGAGGTAGCAGCAGCACTAAGCATTGTATGGTGGCTAACTTATGAGTACAAGAATAAGCAGAAGAGTCACTACGCATAATGGTTGAAACTAATGATGATCAAAAAGTGATCAAGAACTACTTACGAATCAAACATAACCCCATCGTGTTCTGTTCCCGAACTCCCTCGAAAAGAGACGGTCACGGTTACACATGCGGTTGGTGTATTTTATTTCGGATCTGGTGTCAAGTTCTCTACAACCGAATATTATAAATTCCAAGCTGCCACATAACCGCGGGCACGGCTTCGCGTAAGATTTAACCCTACAGGGATGTTCCAACCTGGCCCGTCAGAAGCCTATACAAGCTACGGTGGAAATATCTCAACCTCAAGAAAACCCGATCAACCTTGAGTCAGCCTGAAGTATCCTTGGAATCTCGATGCACAAAACATTTCAACAATAGTAACACAAGTCTAGCAAGACACCCGACATGCTGACACCCTGATAGGAGCCACGCGTATCTCATATTTAGGCCACGACGGATAATCTAAGCGTACAGGTACGAAGAGACCCAAGTTGCCAAGGGGCGGCTCCGCACGGTGCTATAGTTTTGACCAACACCATTAGCATTGGCCCCCCCTGTATTATGCGGAATAAAGAATCCTCGGGTTCATGACGCCCTATGCAAATTAATTATTAAGTACAATATTTTTATGTTGGCAAATGTTAAAACAAAGGTTGGGCCTTGCTGGAAGCGATTATTCAAAGCGAGCTGTCAAGAGGGTCCTATTCCCCTATGTGTGTTAGGAACAATAATCAAGGATCATAACCCCAGCATTACCAAAACTAGGGCGGCATGAGTGGAACAAAACACCACAAAAAAGGTCGAGCCTTCCACCCAAAACCAAGTATATAAATGCCTTAATTAAATAATAGATATTGTGATATCCCGTGATATCCATGTCCCAACATGGAACAACCTGCAACTGCACCTGCAACTAGCAATGCTATAAGAAAGGGGCTGAGCAAAGCAGTAACATAGCCAAACAACGGTTTGTTGTGATGGTGGAAAAGGTTAGAGGCTGTTTCATGGCAATTTGGAAGGCTTTACAAACAAGTGGTAGGTAGCGCGACATAGCGATAGCATCGAGACAACTAGCAAAGCAAAGATAGTAGTGGTTTCCAGGGTAATGTTCAATTTGCCTGAAATCCCACTCGGAAGAAGATCGAGTCCATGAAGAAGACGAATGGGAGTAGTTGAGCGAGTCCTCACCATCGCAACGTAACCGAAACTATCGAGAAGAAGCACAACCAGAAAGAAGCAAACAACATGGTAAACCAACAAGCATAAACATGGTAAGATGCGCAACCAAGTACGATGGACGTCTGGTTTAATGAATCATGGCATGGCAAATTCAAATATTTAGTTCACTCTTGTTTATGCTACCAACAATATTACATGTTGATTAACATGGCAAGAGATGAAATATAATTAATCTATCTAGCTAGGCAAGTTTAAATGAGGCCAGAAACAACAAACAACAATGCCGCAAAATCGCCATATGCATACTTTGGATTTGGTACTCTCCTGCACTAAACCATATTTTAAAGTTGTTAAACAACAAAGTAAAGTTCACCATGTTAATCTATGCATTTTCCACCCCATTTACATATAAAATTTATTTAATTCGAAGCTACAGTTAATTAGTTATGAAATAAACCATTTTAGCATGTCATTTATGCAAAAATTAAATGCAAGCAGCAATTTAAACATTTTTAACATGGATGAAAGTTGTATATTGTGAAACTACACAAAATTCTAAGCACTCTACATATACACTTTCTTTAATTTGGACGCATGCATATTTTGTTACTAACAATAGAAAATTGTGGCATTTCTGAAAATATGCAAAACAAAAGGAAAACTATAAGGGACACGGGCAGGGGCAGCTGCTGTCAATGATGACAGGGCCCGGGGTGCTGAGGTGGCATGAATGTGGTTATGAAGGGGTGTATGTGGACATAGAGGATGACAAGTGGGATCTGGATGTCATAGGCACAAAGGCAAATGTACTAGAGGTAAAATTAAAGGATAGTGCCAACCTGGTTTTCGAACGAAAGATATCTATGGGGGATGTTTGCTGTGCTGACCACCCTAGCTACTGCTCTGCTAGTGTAATAGATGGGATCCAACTGTTCTTGACCAATGACTAAAATGGATGAGCTTTGGAGCCATGGCTCATGGTGATGCATGGTGTTGACGCCGGCGAGAAAGATGACGGCAAGAGCGGCTGAAGAGCGCCACCGGCTGAGGGAGTCTTGGATTAGGGGGTCCTCGGGTGTCCGGTCTATTCGATACGGGCGGGACTGATGGGCCGTGAATATAAAGCAGAAGACTATCCCCCGTGTCCGGGTAGGACTTCTATATGTTTGGACGACAATATTGGTGTCCCGATGTACTATTTCCTTCCCTTGTAAACCGACTCCGTACAACCCTAGGCCCCTCCGGTGTATATATAAATCGAAGGGTTTAGTCCATAGAAGCTATGAGAATAATCATAGGCTAGATAGCTAGGGTTTAGCCATTAGGATCTTGAGGTAGATTGATACGTCTCCAACGTATCTACTTTTCCAAACACTTATGCCCTTGTTTTGGACTCTAATTTGCATGATTTGAATGAAACTAACTCGGACTGCCGCTGTTTTCAGCAGAACTGCCATGATGTTGTTTTATGTGTAGAAAAGAAAAGTTCTCCGAATGTCCTGAAAATCCACGGAGTCACTTTTTGGAATTAATAAGAATTTCTGGGCGAAAGAAATACACCAGGGGCCCTAGGGCCTGTCCATGAGACAAGGGGGCGCCCCCCCTGTAGGCCGCACCCTCCTATCTCGTGGCCCCCCTGGACCTCCACCGACCTCAACTCCAACTCCATATATTCATGTTCGGGGAGAAAAAAATGAGAGAGAAAGTTTCATCATGTTTTACGACACGGAGACGCCGCCAAGCCCCAACGTCTCTCACGAGGGCTGATCTGGAGTCCGTTCGGGGCTCTAGAGAGGGGAATTCATCGCCATCGTCATCATCAACCATCCTCCATCACCAATTTCATGATGCTCACCGCCGTGCGTGAGTAATTCCATCGTAGGCTTGCTGGATGGTGATGGGTTGGATGAGATTTACCATGTAATCAAGTTAGTTTTGTTAGGGTTTGATCCCTAGTATCCACACTGTTCTGAGATTGATGTTGCTATGACTTTGCTATGCTTAATGCTTGTCACTAGGGCCCGAGTGCCATGATTTCAGATCTGAACCTATTATGCTTTCACGAATATATGTGTGTTCTTGATCCTATCTTGCAAGTCTATAGTCACCTATTATGTGTTATGATCTGACAACCCCGAAGTGACAATAATCGGGATACTTCTCGGTGATGACCGTAGTTTGAGGAGTTCATGTATTCACTATGTGCTAATGCTTTGTTCCGGTTCTCTATTAAAAGGAGGCCTTAATATCCCTTAGTTTCTGCTAGGACCCCACTGCCACGGGAGGGTAGGACAAAAGATGTCATGCAAGTTCTTTTCCATAAGCACGTATGACTATTTACGGAATACATGCCTACATTACATTGATGAACTGGAGCTAGTTCTGTGTCACTCTATGTTATAGCTATTACATGAGGAATCGCATCCGGCATAATTATCCAACACTGATCCATTGCCTATGAGCTTTTCATATATTGTTCTTCGCTTATTTACTTTTCCGTTGCTACTGTTACAACTACTAGAAAAACCCCAAAACAATTATCTTTACTTTTGCTACCGTTACTTTTATTATCATACCACTTTTGCTACTAAATACTTTGCTGTAGATACTAAGTTATCCAGGTGTGGTTGAATTGACAACTCAACTGCTAATACTCAAGAATATTCTTCGTCTCCCCTTGTGTTGAATCAATAAATTTGGGTTGAATACTTTACCCTTGAAAGTTGTTGCGATCCCGAACACTTGTGGGTTATGAAGACTAATTTCTGGCGCCGTTGCCGGGGAGCATAGCTCTATTCTCCTAGTCACTTGGGATTTATATCTGTTGATCACTATGAAGAACTTGAAAGACGACCAAACTACTATTTTGCCCTCAACTACTAGGGGAGCTAAGGAACTACCATCTAGCTCTGCACTAGATTCTCCTTCCGTTATTAGTAGGCTTGCGACACCTAAACCTACTACTGCTATGAATTCTGATATGTCACATGTTATTGATGATGCCACTTCTGCTATGCATGATGAAACTACTTCTATGCGTGATACTACTTTGCCATTAGGTGAATTTCTTGATGAACAACTTGCTAGAGTTAGGGGGAATGAAAATATTGAAGATGTTGTTATAGATGATAGAGATGACGAAGGTTCTCCCAATGATTATGTATTGCGTGTTGTTCCTAAGGGTTATGTTATGAATAAAGAAGCTTCTAGGGAGATCTTTGCTTGCAATGATAGATATGATCTTAAGAAATTATTAGCTAAATGGAAGCAGCAGTCTCTTAATGTTAGAATGAAACCCGACCCTGCTTTTGCTACTTCACCTATCTATGTTACTGATAAGGATTATGAATTCTCTGTCGATCCTGAAATTATTACTTTAGTTGAATCTGATCCTTTTTATGCTTGAATCTGAAACTGTTGTGGCACATCTTACCAAGTTGAATGATATAGCTACCCTGTTTACTCTATGAGAAGTCTCGCTATTTTTATATCCTTAAGATATTTCCGTTGTCATTAAAGGGTGATGCTAAGACTTGGTATAATTCTCTTGCTCTTGGTTGTGTGCATAGTCCCCAGGATATGATTTATTACTTCTCTTCTAAATATTTCCCTGCTCATAAGAAACAAGCTGCCTTGCGGGAAATCTATAATTTTGTGCAAATCAAAGAAGAGAGTCTCCCACAAGCTTGGGGGAGGCTTCTTCAGTTACTTAATGCTTTGCATGATCATCCTCTTAAGAAAAATGAAATACTTGATATCGTTTATAATGGACTAACCGATGCTTCCAAGGACTACTTGGATAGTTGTGCTGGTTGTGTTTTCAGGGAAAGAACAGTCAATGAAGCTGAAATACTATTGAATAATATGTTGACTAATGAAAATAATTGGACTCTTCCTGAGCCAATTCCTGAAGCAATTCCTGAACTAATTGAGCCAACTCCTGAGCCTATTCCTAAACCCACTCCGAAGAAGAGAGGTGTTTTATTTCTCAATCCTGAAGATATGCAAGAGGCAAAGAAATCAATGAAACAAAAAGGTATTAATGCTGAAGATGTTAAGAATTTACCACCTATTGAAGAAATACATGGTCTTAATTTACCACCTGTTGAAGAACCACATTGTCTTGATACCCGACACAGGTAGTAAAGGTAAATTCTCTCTATAGATATGATAAAGTTGAAATCCCCTCTACTAAATTTCATAGCCCTTGCTTAGATGAATTTGATGACTTTATGGCCAGACAAGAAAGTTTTAATGCTTATGTTGGTAGAGAGTTAAAGAATAATGCTTTCGAGATAGGACGTGTAAGCGATAATCTGGCTAGAGTTAAAGATGAACTCAATCTCGTTAGCAAATATGCTTCAATGGTTTCTACTCAAGCTGAGCAAGTACTTAAAGCTCAAAATGATTTGCTTGATTAATTAAATAATAAAAATGACTTTGCTGTTAGAGTGGCTACTAGAACTGGTAGAATGACTCAGGAACCTTTGTATCCTGAAGGCCACCCTAAGAGAATCGAGCAAGATTCTCAGAGAAATAATTTAGAGGCACCTAGTTCTTCTAAAAAGAAGAAAAAGAAAGACGATAGGACTTTGCATGCTTCTAGTGAACCTACTGTAGACACACCTGAGAATCCCAATGATATTTCTATTTCTGATGCTGAAACACAATCAGGTGATGAACATGAACCTGGTGATAATGTTAATGATATTATTCATGTTGATGCTCAACCTAGCAAAAACAATGATGTAGAGATTGAACCTGTTGTTGATCTTGATAACCCACAATCAAAGAATCAACGTTATGCTAAGAGAGATTTTGTTGCTAGGAATCACGGTAAAGAAAGAGAACCATGGGTTTAGAAACCCATGCCCTTTCCTCCTAAACCATCCAAGTCAAAGGATGGTGAGGATTTTGAGCGCTTTGCTGAAATGATTAGACCTATTTTCTTACGTATGCGCTTAACTAATATGCTTAAAGTAAATCCTTATGCTAAGTATATGAAGGATATCATTACAAATAAAAGAAAGATATGGAAGCTAAAATTTCCACCATGCTTGCTAATTACACTTTTAAGGGTGGAATACCAAAGAAACTTGGAGATCCGGGTGTGCCAACTATACCATGCTCGATTAAAAGAAATTATGTTCGAACTGCTTTATGTGATCTTGGAGCCGGTGTTAGTGTTATGCCTCTCTCTTTATATTGTAGACTTGAATTCAATAAGTTGACACCTACTGAAATATCTTTGCAAATGGCTGATAAATCAACTACTATACCTGTCGGTATTTGTGAGGATGTGCCTATTGTGGTTGCAAACGTTACAATCTTAACGGACTTTGTTATTCTTGATATTCCCGAGGACGATAGTATGTCGATTATCCTTGGTAGACCCTTTTTGAATACTGCAGGGGCCGTTATTGATTGCAACAAAGGAAATCTCACTTTTCATGTTAATGGTAATGAGGATACGGTACACTTTCCGAGGAAACAATCTCAAGTTCATAGCATCAATTTTATTGGAAAAGCTCCAACTATTATTATTGGAGGTTTTCCTCTCCCTACTGTCAAGAAAAAGTATGATTTTCTTATTGTTGGGGATTTTCATATCCCCGCTGAGGTAAATTAGTGTTATTCGAAATTTCTCGGGTTCCATGTTATTCGGAATGAGTTTGTTAACAAGACTAGATCAAACTTGTTAGTGGATTCATTTTGATGATCACGAGATGGATGAAACTAAAAGGCACAACCTTCTGTACCCTCTTTTTCTTTCTGTTATTTAGAATAAATAAATAAAATAATAATATTATCCGTCTGTTTTCTGAATTATCCATGCATTAAAAAATAACCCGAATATAAAAGTGCTCCAAATGCCCTGCAAATTTAGTATGATTTTTTCTGGAATATTTGAGGATTTTAGGCAATAAAATCATTGTAGGAGGGGCAAGCACTAGGCCACGAGAGTGGAGGGCGCCCCCCCTATAGGGCGCCCCCCCCTATAGGGCGCGCCCCCTATCTCATGGGCCCCTGGTGGCCCCCTCCACTTATGCCAGCACCCACACACTTCATCTTCTACCCCAAAAAATCCCTATCCAGCTCAAGCATGAGTTCTCCCTCGTTTTGCTGCGATTTTCGATCTCCTTGCTCAAAGCTCCATTCACAAAACTGCTTTGGGAGATTGTTGCTTGGTATGTGACTCCTCCGTTGGTCCAATTAGTTTTTGTTCTAGTGCTTTATTCATTGCAAATTTTTGCTGCATAGGTGACCATGTTCTTGAGCTTGCATGTTAAATTTTTTAGGTCCCAAGCAATTCCAATGCATGATATAGACTCTAGGCAGTTGTAGGAGTAGTTGCTATCAATCTTGTTTAGTTTTATTCACTTATATTTTGAAGTTACTAAAATTTCAGAAATTTTAAGAAAATGTTGAGGAAATTTTTGAGGGGCTCTTCTAGCCAAAGCTCCCAGGAAAAACAAGCCAAAGAGAATTAAAAAGCCAAGTATAATCTTCCTCGCTTAGCGGAAGTACGGTCGTGTGAATGGCCATGTGAGGATTTCTTTAAAGAAGCTGGAATTCATGAAGATTTTTATTCTTTGATCGAGACTGCAGGCCTCACTGGTTTGATGAACGACCGAATCGATCAGTATCTCTTACTCACCAATACTTTCGTGCAAAACTTTTATTATTATCCTAAGAAGTCACCGCCTGCAGTATCATTTCATTTATATGATGAATTCAGAGAAATGTATTTACGTAATTTTTGTGCGGTGTGTAGGATACCTTATGAGGGAGAATTAGAGGAACCCCATCGTGAAGATGTGGGTGGCTTTGTTAACACTATAGCTGTAGAGGAGCCAAAGAAGGGCTCCGAGGCAAAAGTCTCTAGCATACACTATCCTGTTTTACGCTACTTTGCCATATTTGCTAGTAGATGCTTGATTGGTCGTGGAAATAGTGGAAACTTGAGCGTTCCTGATATTATCATTCTTCAACATGCTTTGCTTGGAGACAATACTTTTAGTAAGGGTGCCGTCATTGCTAAACGGCTAGCCCTGAATCGTACAAAAGGCCCCATATTTGGAGGTATCTATGCTGCACGTCTTGCTCAATATTTTCAGATACCCATTAGGCACCATGAGAAGGAGGAGATAAAATTGCCTCCTCACATTTTAGATTACAAGAGCATAGTAGCACACAAGTTTATTGTTGACAACGAAGAAAAGATGCTCTTGTAGAAACTTAGATTTAATAAGAAACACTTTGAGATTATTATTTTGCCTACGCCTCTGTTGTTTGATTTGCTTGCAGAAAATCTTCTTGTCACACCGGAAGCGGTGAACAATCATTGAGCTCAAGCTTTTACTCCAGAACCTGAACCTGAGCCGGAACCTGAACTGGACCCTTATCGTGCATCATCTGTCCAGTGGGATCCAGAGATGACCAGCCAGTGGTACCCTGATTACACCTCGCATTACACCGGGGAGAGTAGTGGCGGTCCTCGGTACTAGACCTACTTAGGCCAAAAGCCTAAGCTTGGGGGAGTACGTATTTCTCACCGACTTTACATTCATGTTCACACACTAGTCATCGATGCCCATACTCTTTCATTGTATTATCCATGTTAGTTTAATTTTCTTTTTTTAGTTTTCTTCTTGTGTGTTTTATAAATCTTAAGAAAAACCAAAAAAAATAGTTAGTTTAATTTCCATGCTTGTAGTAGAATTAAAATGAAAACCCAAAAAGATTTCTAGTTCTTCTTTTTACTTGTTGGGAGCTTTCCCGTGAAAATAGTTTTATTTTATTTTCTTTCCTTTGGGGGTCGAGAAGACCGTATTGAAAATGTTTAGTGGCTCTCATATGGATGATTGTTTATTTAACTTAGAGCCCATATTACCCTGTCTTCTCTCTTGAGTTGAATGCTTGCTGATTCCAGCTTAGTCCAATGCACGTGCACTATTATTATTATACACATCGTTCGGACGTGCAAGTGAAAGGCAATAATGACGATATATGATGGACTTAATGGGATGAGAAAAGCTGGTATGAACTCGACCTCTCTTGTTTTTGTTAATATGATGAGTTCATCGTTTCTGAGTCAGTTATTATGAAGTAAACATATTTGCAATGACATTTAGAGATTATAGTTGCTTGTGCCATGCTTGATTAGCTATGAGTTATAATGGTTTACCTTGCGTGCCAACATGCTATTAGAATGGTTATGATGTGGTATGATGGATGGTATCCTCCTTTAAATGAATTGAGTGACTCGACTTGGCACATGTTCACGCATGTAGTTGAATCAAATCAACATAGCCTTCACGATATTTATGTTCATGGTGGATTATATCCTACTCATGCTGGTATTCGGTGTAAATTAATTTTAATGCATGTTTACGACTGTTGTCGCTCTCTCAGTTGGTCGCTTCCCAGTCTTTTGCTAGCCTTCACCTGTACTAAGCGGGAATACTGCTTGTGCACCCAAACTCCTTAAAACCCCAAAGTTGTTCCATATGAGTCCACTATACCTTCCTATATGCGGTATTTACCTGCCGTTCCAAGTAAATTTGTATGTGCCAAACTCCAAACCTTCAAATGAAATTCTGTTTTGTATGCTCGAGCAGCTCATGTTACAACTAGGGCTTCCTATATCTTCCATGCTAGGTGGGTTATTCTCACGAGAAGTGGACTCCGCTCCTCATTCACGAGAAAGGGCCGGTAACTGGGATGCCCAGTCCCATGATCCAAAAAGATCAAAGCAAATCAAAATAATTAAACAAAACTCCCCCAGGGCTGTTGTTAGTTGGAGGCACTCGTTGTTTCGAGCAAGCCATGGATTGATGCTTGTTGGTGGTTGGCGGAGTATAAACCTTTACCATTCTGTTTGGGAACTGCCTATAATGCATGTAGTATGGAAGATACAGCCATCTCATAGTTGTTGCGTTGACAGCGAAAGTATGCCGCTCAAAATGTTATTCAATCTCTATTTTAAAATCGAGCTCCGGCACCTCTACAAATCCCTGCTTCCCTCTGCGAAGGTCCTATATATTTACTTTTATGTTGAGTCATCACCTTCTTATTAAAAAGCACCCGCTGGAGAGCACACCGTCATTTGCATTCATTACTATTGGTTTATATTGGGTATGACTTGACTGGATCTCTTTTACCATGAATTACAATGTTTAGTCCGTCCTTGATCTTTAAAGGTGCTCTGCATTTACGTTTTGCGGTCTCAGAAAGGGCTAGTGAGATACCATTTTGTTATATCATGTTATAATTGTTTTGAGAAAGTGTTGTCATCCGAGTTTTATTATTATGGCTCGCTAGCTGATTTTGTTATTGATATGAGTAATTGTGAGACCTAAGTGTTATTGTGAGTATGGTTAGTTCATAATATTTGCTGAAACTTGAATGCTGGCTTTTCATGTTTACAACAACAAGAGCAAACAGAGTTTGTAAAAGTTTTTCTTTCTCACTTACAGTTTGTCAACTGAATTGCTTGAGGACAAGCAAAGGTTTAAGCTTAGGGGAGTTGATACGTCTCCACGTATCTACTTTTCCAAACACTTTTGCCCTTGTTTTGGACTCTAATTTGCATGATTTGAAACTAACCAGGACTGACGTTGTTTTCAGCAGAACTGCCATGATGTTGTTTTATGTGTAGAAAATAGAAGTTCTCGAAATGTCCTAAAAATCCACGGAGGCACTTTTTGGAATTAATAAGAATTTCTGGGCGAAAGAAATACAGCAGGGGGCCCAAGGCCTGTCCATGAGACAGGGGGCGCCCCCCCTGTAGGGCGCACCCTCCTATCTCATGGGCCCCCTGGACCTCCACCGACCTCAGCTCCAACTCCATATATTCATGTTCGGGGAGAAAAAGATCAGAGAGAAAGTTTCATCGCGTTTTACGACACGGATCCGCCGCCAAGCCCTAATCTCTCTCGGGAGGGCTGATCTAGAGCCCGTTCGGGGCTCCGGAGAGGGGGATTCATCGCCGTCGTCATCATCAACCATCCTCCATCACCAATTTCTTGATGCTCACCGCCGTGCGTGAGTAATTCCATCGTAGGCTTGCTGGACGGTGATGGGTTGGATGAGATTTACCATGTAATCAAGTTAGTTTTGTTAGGGTTTGATCCCTAGTATCCACACTGTTCTGAGATTGATGTTGCTATGACTTTGCTATGCTTAATGCTTGTCACTAGGGCCCGAGTGCCATGATTTCAGATCTGAACCTATTATGCTTTCACGAATATATGTGTGTTCTTGATCCTATCTTGCAAGTCTATAGTCACCTATTATGTGTTATGATCCGACAACCCTGAAGTGACAATAATCGGGATACTTCTCGGTGATGACCGTAGTTTGAGGAGTTCATGTATTCACTATGTGCTAATGCTTTGTTCCGGTTTTCTATTAAAAGGAGGCCTTAATATCTCTTATTTCCGCTAGGACCCTACTGTCACGGGAGGGTAGGACAAAAGATGTCATGCAAGTTCTTTTCCATAAGCATGTATGACTATTTACGGAATACATGCCTACATTACATTGATGAACTGGAGCTAGTTCTGTGTAACCCTATGTTATAGCTATTACATGAGGAATCGCATCCGGCATAATTATCCATCACTGATCCATTGCCTACGAGCTTTTCATATATTGTTCTTCGCTTATTTACTTTTCCGTTGCTACTATTACAACTACTACAAAAACCCAAAAACAATTATCTTTACTTTTGCTACCGTTACTTTTATTATCATACCAATTTTGCTACTAAATACTTCGCTGCAGATACTAAGTTATCCTGGTGTGGTTGAATTTACAACTCAACTGCTAATACTCAAGAATATTCTTTGGCTCCCCTTGTATTGAATCAATAAATTTGGGTTGAGTCTTTACCCTCGAAAGCTATTGCGATCCCCTACACTTGTGGGTTATCATAGATCAACTCTTGTAACCCCTATACTCATCGAATACAATCAAGCAGGACGTAGGGTTTTACCTCCTTTAAGATGGACCAAACTTGGGTAAACACCGTGTCCCTATTGTCCCTTATTACCATTGATCCTTAGACTCACAGCTTGGGACCCCTACCCGAGATCTGCCGGTTTTGATACCGACATTGGTGCTTTCATTGAGAGTTCCACTGTGTTATCCACGGAAGAATTGATGGCTTGCCTCATCATAAACACGACGTTGTTTCCGAGGAGACCTCTCTCCCTTGTCAACTCTTTGTGTTTGGTGACTTCATGCTACGTGCCAACTCGACTGGTCACCTTGAGTAGGTCGACAGCTGCGCCCCTAGTCACCAGATCAGGATTGGAAGTTTGAATTATATCGCTGATATCTGAGGAGGCCTGATCTTTGAGGGGTTCATGGCCTCGGCAGCCACTCCCCACCCATACGAAGGAGGCCCTTCAGATCCACTATCAGATCCCGTTCAGGGGTCGACGCTCATATCCACCTCGGCCTTGGATCCAGGGCAGGCCACAGCATCCGAAGACGGGAAGATAAACCCCGTCGGACTCTCTCCTCTCATGGAGCTTCCAGCCGGAAACCCAGATGCGACAATGCCGTCGGCAAACCCGAAGTCAAATAAGACTCTCCCCGTCATCGGGAAGCCGGACTCGCCTCTGGACGTCAACTCCAAAGTATCAAGGTCTGCATCCATCGGGCTCGATCAAGTGGATACCATTGAGCCTAGCTCCACAGACTCATATCCAGCTTTCGGTCTTAAACGAAACGCTGGACTTAATACAATATCTCGCCATCACAGAAGTGTCACCTCCAAACTACGCCCAGCTTGGACTGGGGGCTGAGAGCATGGAATTTTACGTTCCACCCACCACCCACTTAATAGCCACTTTCGAGGATTTAACCGACATGCTAGACTATGCCTCCGAAGACGTCGATGGCATGAACGATGATGTCGAAGTTGAACCAGGTCAAAAGCGGCCTATCACTGGCATTGGACGACCACTTCTACCTATGACATATACATGGTGGATACACCTAAGAAGAAGGACGATCATGGCACTCAAGATCCAGATGAGGACAAGCCCATTGATGAACCACCATAGCACCGGCGTGAAAGGTGCCGCTCATGATCGCGTCGGGCAAGGGAAAGCAATACCGGCACCGGAGATAATGACACTCCGGACAACCCCGAAGACCCCTACCACCCTGTTGAACATGCTTTTGAGCAGGATGAAAGGGAAGAGGATAAATACAGCCCAAAACACGTCGATCACGAGGATTCAGAAGATATTAACTACTTACCTTCCTCCAAAGACGATGTTAGCCTTGGTGACGCTGAATTTATCATCCCAGAGGAACCCCTCGAAAAGAACGCTTCAAGCGACAGCTTATCGCCACCGCGCGGAGCCTGAAAAAGAAACAACAACAGCTTCAAGCCAAACATGATACACTCAATGACAGATGGACCATGGTCCTAGCAAAGAGTTACCCCAACCGCAGGCTACTGCCACAATTCGACGACGAGGCCTTTGAGCCAATACCATCAAAATACAATCATGTTGATCAACCGGACCGACCACCACGTGGATTGGACAAAATGGCTCATTATGTTGAACATTAGCCCGCGACCCCTCGCCATAAAGGCAAGGAGACAACGGATCTAGGCTACACGTACAACTTACGCCAGGACCTGACCAATTGAGCCGGCCAGACTAGATCAATCTATGGATCAAGAGGACGTGCCCCAGCATGAGATGACGGCCATCAATCTTGGCACAATAAATATAATCAAGTTCGGGGTCAGCACCGAACGCAGATATCACCCAAACTCCATCGCGACGTTGCTCGGTATAGAGGTGCTGCACACCCTATGTGCTTTATCGATGAAGTAACGTAGCACCAATTTTTGGAAGGGTTTAAACCCGTGAACATCGAGTAGTATGATGGAACGATGGATCCTTCCATATGGATTGTAGATTTTCTTGTCCACATTCACATGGCTGGTAGAGATGACCTCCACGCCATTAAATACCTCCCTATAAAGCTGAAAGGACCAACACGGCATTGGTTGAATAGCCTCCCAGAGAACTCCATTGGAAGCTGGGAAGATTTAGAAGATGCTTTTCCAGCCAACTTTCAGGGCACTTATGTCCAGCTACCGGATGCTGATCACCTAAGTCACGTAGTCCAACAACCTGTTGAGTCAGCTTGCATACTTTGGAATCGGTTCCTAATTAAAAAGAACCAAATCGTGGACTGCCCAGACGCCGAAGCCTTAGCGGCATTCAAACACAGCGTCCGTGATGAATGCCTCGACCGACACCTCGGGCAGGAAAAACCGAAGACTATGGCAGCTCTTACTACACTTATGACCCGCCTTTGTGCGGGCGAAGATAGCTGGTTGGCTCGTAGAAGCAACAACTCCAGCGACCCCAGCACTTCTGAGGCGACGGATAGCAATGGTAGACCATGACGCAACAAAAAAACGTTGGAACAATAACGAAATAGAGGATACGACGGTAAACACTGGATTCAGTAGCTCCAAACTTGGTCAACGAAAGAAGCCGTTCAAAGGCAATAGGGACAGTCCATCCAACTTGGACAAGATCTTGCCAGATTCATGGTACCCCTGACAAGCCTGCTAACCACACTAGGGGAAAGGACCTCAAAGCGAGGATGATGACAAGCCTCGCCCGCCGAACAGTAGGGGACAGAAATAGCTTCCCCCCAAGGTGAAAACGGTGAACATGATCTAAGTCACCCACATCCCCAAGAGGGAGCACAAACGCGCATTAAGGGACGTCTACGCCGTAGAGCCTGTCGCCAAAAATTCAACCCATGGACGGCTTGTCCGACCACCTTTGATCGCAGGGACCACCTAACCAATATCATTCATGGAGGTTCGGCGGCCCTGGTACTCGATCATATCATCAACGGATACCATCTCACTAGAGTCCTTATGGACGGCGGTAGCATCCTCAACTTGATCTATCAAGATACTGTCTGTAAGATGGGTATCGACCCATCGAGAATTAAGCCTAGTAACACTACCTTTAAAGGAGTGATACCCGGCGTGGAGGCCTGCTGCACGGGCTCCTTAACACTGGAAGTAGTATTCGGCTCTCCAGACAACTTCCGAAGCGAAGAATTGATCTTCGACATCGTCCCTTTTCACAATGGTTATCATGCGCTGATTGGACGAACGACTTTCACCCACTTTAATGCAGTCCCACACTACGCTTATCTGAAGCTCAAAATGCCTGGACCACGTGGCGTCATCATAGTGAATGGAAATATGGAGCGGTCCCTCCATACTAAAGAACACACCACAGCCCTAGCAGCCGAGGTACAGGGCTATCTCAGCAAGCCGAACAACTTATCGATTATCAATACCCATGACATTGCTTAGGGAGTCCGATCCGCATCACAGTGCGATAGCTCGGTGGATTCGGAGCTTGAATAGGAGTTTAGCCTCCGCCGACCGCCCCATAAGTTTGCGGCATATGTACCGCGTGTACATAACTACAGACTTAAAATAACTTGGGCAATGCCAGAGGCACACTGCGGAAAAGGTCCATAGTACGGCTTGACCCTATTCGGACCTTAAATAGTTTTTCCCACTTCAGGTTTGTTAAAAAACCTACCCACTCTACGGTTGTACAGGTGCTCCTATCTAGGTCCCTCTTTCTTGCAGACAACAATCAACTCGTCCTCCCAAAGGATTCCCTACCAAGGAGAAACGACGCAGACGTGGGCAGGGCACCATTGGGATCTCCAAACCACTACTTTTAGGCCCTGTGTAAACCTTCCCCTTGTGTAAACTTTTGGCATGTAACATGGCCTCGATATTCATGGCATTATCTATAACGACACGTCTCGACGTATTAATCGGGGTATAAAGGAAGCAGTTGATCACCACTTTTGTTTGGCACTCATTCATTTTATATTATCATCTGTATTACCTCCGTACTTTACACTGCCACCATGCTTTAGTCTGGCCTTAACACTAGGGGTTGTATTCGACCTTAAACATTTTAAGTCTAAACACCTATAGGGAGCTCTTCGACGTTCCGGATATTGCATTATATGCATCGGCTCCGAATCATGTCTTTGGTCCATAGTTGGGTTGCTCGGCTCCTCTGCTTGCCACCTTACGTTCCACTCGTTCAGTCAAGTACCACAGTAGAGAAAGACGAAAACTGACTGTCATGATAAGCGAGAGCTGGTCGGCAATCCGGTGCCTTAGTATTATACTACAAATCATTAGCGATTCACCCCGTGTTATACGAGGGGCTGGTCTTCGTCCAGCCACGTGGAAAAGGCACCGCAGTTCGGATAGCCGCACACGCACCAGGGGCTAGTACTTAGCTCCACATTTAAACTCCTCTGGCTACATGAAGGTAATAAAGCCGCATAGTCTGATTTCCTGGTTCACCTCGCGTACACCTCCTTTACGGACCAAGACGTTGGATAAAGTGTGGTCACGCATTATGTACAACACCCCTCTAGCATCTACATGAGGGCTGAAGCCGACAACTGGCAACTTTTAGAAATATAACAATAAACGGCCGCATAGTTGGAAAAATCACTTGAAACAAAAGGTGAAAGCATAGATATCTCACAGCACGGGTTCACAAGACGGTTTGTACAACCCGAACACATTCAATCAAATATCACGTCCTTAGAACATTCACCCTCTACTACTCGGGCTCCTTCTAGGACATCGTCGAAGTACCTCTCTGGCTCCTGATGATCTTTGCCTTTGGGCGGACCTGCGATCGCCACTTCGGTGGCCTTCATCTTCGCCCATTGCATATTGATGCGGGTGAAGGCCATCCGGTCACGCTCTATGCAGACCGAGCGCTTCACATCATCAATCTGTGCCCGCGCATCGACCAGCCGCTTCACCAAACCTAAGTAGCTGATAGGAATCGGCTCGACCGGTCAGAGTTGGGCTATTAGGTCCTTTATTGCCAGGCCTGCCACCCTATGCAGCTCCGTCAGCTGCTTCAGCTGGTCGTTCAGAAGCATCGGGTGTCCGGTGCGAGATATTGTGAACAAAACACCTTCTTGGCTGAGTTCCCCTCCTAGGCTCGGAAGCACTGTGCGGCATCGGCGACACTCTTCAAAAGATCCACAAACACGCCTTGAGAACTCCACACTCGTGTGAGCAAAGCGTACCTCTCATCCCCAAAGATACTTTGCAAAAGAAAGGCCTTACCAACCGCTATCCGCGTTGCCTGGTGGAACTCTTCACGAGTGCTCCGGGACTCGCTTCGTGCCTCTTTGGCATCAAGGAGAGTCTTGGCAAGCTCGGGGGACTGGGACAAAGTCTTCTACTGCAATATCCTTCAGCTCCTGCTCGACTTCGGCCACCCGAGCTTCATGTTGGCGGTGGGCAATTTGTTTCGCCTCTAGTGCAGTAGCCGCCTTATCAGGGGCTGCCTTATTTGCCTCTTCCTCCTTCTTGGCCTAGGCAAGGGCACCTTTGAGGGTCTCTACCTCTGCTGCGCCACCTATGATCATAATCAAATAATTCTATGAGTTAACCTCTCAATATACATATCGCTTCTAATATGAAAATAAATTCCTTCTTAACATTGTGCGCATTACCTTGCGTTTCATCGAACCGCTTGTTGATGTGGTCGAGATCCTCATCGGCCACTTGAAGCTTCCAATTGAGTTCAGAAACTTCTGTGGCATGGGAGGTAGCCGCCAACATGGAGGCCTGTTACAAGGGTAGCACACTATGTTACTATCCCGATTAATATGTGGATCGTCTGTCCAGTTTTTTCTAAACCAGACAGAGCCTCAGGGGCTACTGTCTATATACAGGTTTATTCTTTTATATGAAAAGTTTTTAGAACATTGTGTAACATACCTCAAAGCCTGTTAGTAGGCTGCAGAAGGCTTCGTTCAGTCCGTTTTTGGTAGAATGAACCTTCTCCATAACCACACCCATCAGGGTGCGGTGCTCCTCCATGGCAGAAGCAGTTTGCAGTGCTTTGTCGAGAGCATGAGGCTCCTCCGGGTTAATGGAGGCTGCTGATGGACCTGCTGCTCCTCCCCCCTCTTTCAAAGGGGGCTACTTATCCGATCCTGGAGCCACGCTGGTCTCCAGAATGGTCTTCGGAGGGGGCCCGGAATATTGGGGCTCCCCACCGTCAGTTGTCATGGGGGTCGCCTCCCCCAGGTTTTCGGCGACCGAGGTATTAACCTCAGGCGCTTTCTCGACGGCTTCAGTCGCCCCCCTCGGCCAGGAGAGATCCTTCAGGACGACGCTTCGGTGTCCTCCATGGCAATAAGCGAGGGGGCTCACGGTGGTGTGTCACTCTCTGCCATTTCGGGCGGCAGGGAGTTCCCCCTCCGATAATGAAGTTGGCGGGAGCTCGCGGGGATGGCTGAAAGTCAAATAAAAAACAACTTATATAACGAAAGCAGGAAGACTGAAGATGAACAGTAAGTTTCTGAATACTTACGATTTGTCCTGGGGCTTCACCCAAGGAGATCTCTTGGGGACTAGTTCGGACTCTGAGTCCGAACTATCCAGGAGGGCCAGCTTCCCTCTTTTTGGATCCTCCCCCTCCGGGTCTGCGGAGGACGTCCTCTTCTACTTCCTCCCCTTATGGGGGGAGTCGCATTCCACCTCCTCCTCTTCTTTCTCGTCTCCCTCGTGGGAAGAGAGGGCTTAGGTCTCTCCGGACACTATGTCTGAAGGACCTCTATGGCGGGGGCCACCCTTGGCCTCCTTGCCTTTCTTCTTCTTGGCCTTCTTCTCTGGCGCCTGATAGGGCACTAGGACCAACATCTCCGTTAGCTGGGGTGTGGCCGAGTTCTCAGGAAGCGGTGTCGAACAGTTGATCCGCTCCGCCTTTGCCGTCCAGCCCTGTACGGAAGGCCGGCAATATAATCTTTATTGTATTTGAAGTATTGACCGGATAGGTCTTCTCAAAGATTATGCTTACCGCTTAGGCCGGGTTCTCGATGTCGAGTCTGATGTCCTTGGTCTTCATCGGCCAACTTTTCTGGGCCTTGAAGAGTTGCTTCCATATATCTTCATGCATAGTGCCGAACAAGCGCTTCAAGGTCCGTGGCTCCTACCGATTGAACTCGCACATGGGGGAGGCCCGGAGTTGGTAGGGAAGGATACGGCGGAAGAGCATCACTTGAATCACGTTTGTGAGACCAATGTTCGCACCCAACATGTTGGAAATGCGTTTCTATAGCATCTTCACCTCCAATTTGGACCCCCAATCAAGGCCCTTGGCAGTCCATGAGGTGAGTCTCGTGGGGGGTCCAGATCTGAAGTTAGGCGTGGCCGCCCATTTTGCATCGCAGGGTTCGGCGATGTAGAACCACTCTTGCTGCCACACCTTGACAGTCTCAACAAATGCCCCTTTGGGCCAGACGACATTGGGGAGCTTGCTTACCATGGCCCCGCCACAGTCTGTGTGTTGTCCATCGACCGCCTTCGGCTTTAGATTTAAAACCTTGAGCCATAGGCTAAAGTGCGGTGGGATGTTGAGAAGAGCCCACACATGACGATGAATGCCAATATGTGGAGGAAGGAATTTGGGGCTAGATCATGGAAATCTAACCCGTAGAAGAACATGAGACCTCGGACGAAGGGTTCGAGGAGAAACCCTAGCCCTCGGAGGAAATGGGGGATGAACACGACCCTCTCACCAGGCCCCGGAGTAGGGATAACCCGATCTTTGCCAGGGATCCTATGCGCGATATGCGCGGACAAATAGCACGAACTCCGGACATCTTTGACGTCCTTTTCGGTGATGGAGGAGGCCTCCCATTTTCCCTTGGAACAGGACCCGGCCATTGCTAGGGAGGGTGGTGGCACTGGGAAAGATCAAAGTTTTGGGGCGCTATAGCTTGGATGTTGGAAGTCAGAGGCTAGATGAAGCCGTGGGAAAAAGGAGGGATCTTTATCCCCTTATAGACGGTGAAAGTACCAATCGTCCCCCTCTCAAGCCATAAACCTTGCCTTTTCCCAACGAGACTATGCATAAGGCACGGTTGGGTTACCCAAACCATATTGACGAGAATCATATAATGGGCGGGCATGATCTCTATTTTGGCAAGACATGCCAATGGAGGCTAAGCCTCGACACGCGAAACAGGAGGCGTGAAAATGGTTCGAAATATTAAAGAGTCAAGTGTGACACTTCACTGAAAAAATTGTCAGTAAAAGACACTGTTCCTATTTTGACATCTTGCATTCATGGCTAAGGGTTGTATTGATTATGTAGAACCAGACACAGTTTGTTTATATGGGAAGCTAACTTAAAATAATCAGGAAAAGGAACCTGCCTTGCAATGCTGAAGATAATCCGCGTGTCGAACACATCGTCATCAAAGACTGGTTCAGGGGCTACTGAGGGAGTCCGGGATTAGCAGGTCCTCCGGTGTCCGGTCTATTCGATATGGGTCAGGCTGATGGGCCGTGAAGATAGAGAGGAAGACTATCCCCCGTGTCCGGGTAGGACTCCTATATGCGTGGACGGCAAGATTGGTGTTCGGATGTACTATTTCCTTCCCTTGTAAACCGACTCTGTACAACCCTAGGCCCGTCCGGTGTATATATAAACTGAAGGGTTTAGTCCGTAGACGCTACCAGAATAATCATGGCTAGAAAACTAGGGCTTAGCCATTACAATCTCGAGGTAAATCAACTCTTGTAACCCCTATACTCATCGAATACAATCAAGCATGACGTAGGGTTTTACCTCCTTTAAGAGGGCCCAAACCTGGGCAAACATTGAGTCCCTATTGTCCCTTGTTACCATTGATCCATAGACTAATAGCTTGGGCCCCCCCTACCCAAGAACTACCGGTTTTGACACCGACAGCGGGTGTGTGGGAACGGTATGGAGGAGCGGGAGCGAGTGGATGCTGCTTGGTGGAGACATGTGCGTGTGTGCAACAGGGGCTCGAGAAAAAGCTCGAGTAGGAGCATGTCTCGACCGCAAGGCTAGGTTGTAGCTACAGCGGCGATGTGTGCGGGGACGAGGCAAAGCATGACTGGGGCGGCTACATGAGTGTGCTCGCATCTACAGGAGCAAGGCAAGCTGAGCAAATGGCATGAGCTCGAGTTTGATGCCATGGTGGCCATGGGTTCGGGCGCCACAGACTCGACGTCTACAGTGATGAAATCCAACCGGAGTGGGGCTGTGAGGAGCGGCTGCTCACCAAGAGGGTGCTGCTGGAGTTGATCGAGCTCGGGGACGAGGGGACACGATGAAGGGGACATGGCGGAGGCATTGATCGAGGCGACGGTGCTCGGTCCCTGAAGAAGAGAAAGCAGAGGAAGAAGAGGATGCGGGCATCGCGGCCTTGGCGTCCCGCGGTGATGCGGAGGACATCGGGGATGACGAATAACTTGACAAAACTCCAAGGCACCTTGGCTGTGGCTGGGCTTGAGCGAGAGCACACTGGCGACAAGCTGGCGCTCTCTGTTCCCTTGGGGTGCTCACGGAGAAGGAGAAGGAGGGCAGGAGAGAGGCTCCCAGGTGGCGGCGGCATTGAAGAAACCCTAGGGTGTATGTGCGGACGCCATGGGTATTATATAGGGGAGGGGGCAGATGGCACGACCTCGGCGTCCGTGAAGCTCATAGCAACGACGCGGGCCTTCTGTCTCTGGAGGAGGACAAAGGCGTTAGGAGTGGCGAAGGTGGCCGTAAGAGAGAGGTAGTTGGGCTGGCCTAGAGTAGGAAGGCCCAGCTGGGCTGCGGTGGCTGTAGCGAAGTTTTTTTTCTCTTTTCTTCAAATCTGTTTTCCCAAATCTCATATGAAGAAAATGAAAAAGGACAGGGTGTTGCAGGAAGAATGAAAAGGAAGTAAAACTATACTTGAGTTCCTGGATTTATGCGCAATTTGAATAAACTGGTTTGGACATTTTTAGAGATAGTAAAATAATTCAAGTTTGAAATAAATTCAAACTTCAGCCATTTTTGAACCCAACCAAATCAACCGCAAATGAGCTGAAATTTGACAAAGGGGTTAAAGGTAAGGTGTAGGGTTCATTGGAAAAGTACAGAAAAATGTCACACGAAAATAAGTGTAATAAAGAAGAAAGGAGAAGTTTGGCTAGGATTGAAACTTGGGTGAACTTGATGAATGGCTGATGGTATGTGCATGGTAAAGAAATGAGGTGGAGATAATAAGAAGAGGGTTCACACAAGAACACATAACAAAACTTAAATATGCAAAGCAAGGCATGATGATCATGATGCAATGCAATAAAAATGAGAAGAGGCACATCACATCGTGAAGCATAGAACAAAGCAAGTGAGACGACCATGTCAATAAACAAGGATGGCACAATGCAATATAATAAAAGATGAATATGATGCAAGAAGCAAAATATGGCAATGTATTCGACATGATCATGGCATGCAACCTAGTTTTATTCAAATGACATGTGAAACTCATGCATGACATCTGGGTCGTTACAATGACAAAGCACAATCATGTAGATAAAGGACAGTACTGACCTATGTGAGATGACTTTGGAATATCAAGTTATTGTTCACGTGCCCATACTTCCCATGAAGGTGATTCATTGACATCCATTAACACCTCAGTGTGGCAGTAGGAGGAGGAGCATCGACTCACTTCAATCACTTTTTTGTGCAGCTCAACTAAAATTGTGGCGCCCGCCAGTTAGAGAGGGGGCCCGCGCCACCTCTACGGTAGGCATGATGGACTCAACTAGTTCAGTGCAGCTATGTGATTGATGTAGTGCACATGGACCCGATTATGCCGGATAGGCCTTCTACAAGTTATCTACATTGGAAATGAAATGGTAGATAAGACAGTAGCTCTATTTTAAATGTATTATTACTTCATTTTATCAGTGGAAGTAGCGATGCCAAAAGATTGCCTCAAATTGTTAGTGGCATTAAATTAAGATGCAAAAACAATATCACTATTGCTTTCTCATAGTAGTTCCAAAACAGTAGCACAAGATCACTAGCTGGTTGCAGAGTCAAAATCAACCAAAAAAGATCATACCCGGTCATGGGAACCATAACTGAGAGAGGGGCCCTACGCCGCCATTACTCGATGTCGTGAACCTATAGATCCACTCGGATGATTCAATTTATGCGATTTTTTCTGCAGTTCACTTGAAATGAAGCAAAAATTGCATCATGTAGCTAGTAAGGAGTACTTGCTCTCCTGAGCTGGCAGGTTCTTCTTTACCAATTGCACTAATTCAGCAACATTAAGGTTGGTTGTCTTACTCATGCAAGGTGCAACTAGAATGTGCTTATCTTGTTGTGCACTTCCACTAAAATAAAAGTGCCATTGTGGTGACAGTGACGACTCATCTTGCAAAGGCTAATAAAATGTTGCATGAGATTACCAACAAATTTTGATGGAGATGTTTGAAATTCCAATCACCATTTTGTGCAGTTCCACAAAAATTGAGAGACGTTGCCCATGTAACATTTTAGTTGAACTGCACAAGACACTTATTCCAGAAAAAAGTGTTTGTTGTAGTTCACCAAAAGGTCACAATAACAACAAGGTGAAATGGATATCCCTATCCGCACAAAAATATAGAAAGAAAACAGTTATAGGTCAATAACAAGATACAAAACATACACGGAATGAAAAGAAGCATCTTGATTGTGTTCTTGGCAATTGCACAAGGACAACAATTTTTTTTAAATGACAGCATTGCTTCATGTTACCGGAAGCATTATGATCAACAATGACATTCGTCAAAAATGGGATTACTTTTTCTTTGAAAAGGAGGATTACCTCTGGCCAATATGGGATTACTTTAATGTGGCATTGCTTGTTAACCAGATACAGTAGATCAACAACATCTAAAGAGTTGGTTTAAGGGCATGGGACAGTGGGGACACCAGGACACTCAACAACATAAAGAAGCATCTTACTTATGATGGAAAAAATAGTAGTAGTACCATTTGCAACACAGTTTAATTGCATGATATTACTAAAGGCATTAGATTAACAATAACATTGGTTAGACTTGTCCTTACACTAACTGTGCGATTGCTTCATTTTACATGCACCCTTTCACTAAAAACAACAAAAAGTTGGTATAAGGACATACGACAGTGGACGCATCAGCACAATGTACCTCCAAGGAGGCATAATGTGGTGATGCCGAGTTTGTTCATACTCGTTGAGGGCAGCAAATCTATCATGGAGACCTTTTACTATGTGAGGGCAGCATATCTAATCCTGTACATACTCTGTTGAATTGTCCACCAGCCGCCACTTTCTATCCTTTTTTCAACCAATAATAGATCTATTCCTTATCTAGTTTGTATCGCCTTTTCCCTTTATTTCCCTTTTCATCCAAGAGATTGGTTGGGTATCTAGTCTCTAATACTTTCCCCCTGCTATTTCCTCTTTGAATCAAGTCCTAGATTCATGTTGTAACTTTCCCCCCTTTCTTCACTGTTTGAACCAAGTCCTAGATTCGACTGCATGAAGTAGCTTTATACGTCTCCAACATATCTATAATTTTTCATTGTTCCATGCTATTATATTACCTGTTTTGGATGTTTATGGGCTTTATTATACACTTTTATATTATTTTTGGGACTAACCTATTAACCAGAGGCCCAGCCCAAATTGCTGTTTTCTTGCCTATTTCAGTGTTTCGAAGAAAAGGAATATCAAACGGAGTCCAAATGGAATGAAACCTCTGGGAGTGTTATTTTTGTAACGGAAGCAATCCAAGAGACTTGGAGTAGACGTCGGGGAAGCTTCGAGGAAGCCACGAGGCAGGGTGGCGCGCCCTACCCCCTGGGCGCCCCCACCCTCATGGGCCCCTCGTGGCTCCCCCAACCGGCTTCTTTCACCTATATATATCCATATACCCCGAAAACATCTAGGAACAAAATAGATCGGGCATTCCACCATCGCAAGCCTCTGTAGCCACCAAAAACCAATCGGGACCCTATTCCGGCACCCTGCCGGAGGGGTGATCCCTCACCGGTGGCCATCTTCGTCATCCCAGCGCTCTCCATGATGAGGAGGGAGTAGTTAACCCTCTACTCTCTTGTGTGAATTGAGTTTTCCCCTTGAAGTTGTCTTGTTGCACTACTAGAAAAACCCCTGCTAATGGCGCACCTAATATGGCTATTAATGGCGCATCTGTGGTGCGTCATTAACAGCACGCCATTAGTAATTTTTACTAATGGCGCACCACCTGGTGCGCCATTAGTATCTGGTATACTAATGGCGCACCGCGGGTGCGCCATTAGTATAGGCCAGGGTGCGCCATTAGTATGCCTCCCAGGGGCCATGTATATCCAGGTGCTTTGGCATGCTAATGGCGCACCACCACTGGATGCGCCATTAGTAACCATGGCATATTAATGGCGCACTTACCAATGATGCGCCATTAGTATGATTTGTCATACTAATGGCGCACTATCATGTGATGCGCCATTAGTATGAATATTATGTTTTTTTATTTTTTTATTTTCTGTTTTTTGCACAGGTTACAAAATGTATAATTTGACAAAATATAGACAGCACACATCAACAACAGATTCATCGAATACAATAGAAGATTAGTCTTTGAATACAATTCATCATATTAGTCTCCGAATACAATTCATCATATTAGTCTCCGAATTGAAAAGACCGAACAAAGATAGAACATTATATTACAAGTCTCGAGACCGCGAGTAGCGAGTTTGTCTTCACATTACAAGTCGATATCGATCATCTAAACTACCATCACATAGAAGAGAGCTGCGGTCATCAATATGAGCATCATCATGATGAAACTCATCTTCATCCGGTTCCTCCAATGCTCCCTCCCCTCTCCCGCTAGATAGCGGGCGTATCTAGATTCGGCCTCGGCCCTAGTGGTGTACCCTTTGTAACTGTTACCGCTGAATCGGTGAACCTGTCTCCGACACTCCTCCCAGTCATCGTAGACTCCCGGAACCTTACCCTTGTACACGACATACGTCGGCATCGCTATGCACTAGCCAAACGAAACGTTAGTACCAATTCACAGACAATACATAAGCAATATATAATTATGCAACAGAACGATCGGAAGAGAAAAGCAAGACATTAATAGCATCGATTACATCTAAGTTGAACGACTCTCGAAACCAAAGAGACATACTACAAGTTCATTAAAGTTTAATTACAACATGAGCCAATCGATGTTTCAGAACTAGACACAGCATCACTGCTTTCGACTCGACTCAAGGGACCGGAGCGTGGATGAAGCCGCCGTCTATCGTGGGAGTCATGAAATAACGGTCGTTGTCAGCCTGCATTTGTAGCATTGTGTCGATGTCACTGTTGGACGGTTGATTTCTGAGGTAGAACTGCCCCGAGGTACGAAGGACATCTTGATGGATGATTTCCGCAAACTCCAACTGGATGCGAAAGAATTCTTGTCGGAGGTCCGCGTCCTGGATTGCCGACACGCTCGCGGCCCAATCTTTGAGTTTACTCGGTAGCAGAAGTTGATGATGGTCCCGTACGATCGCCCGCATGTGATGGATGGCGTAGTAGGCACCCTTCTGACCGCCAGGCGGCTGCTTGACGCAGCAGAACGTCGTATTGTGGGAGAACACGTGCTTGCCGTACTTACGAATAGGCCTGGTGAAGGTGCCTCCAGATTGGGCGTAGCCGGGGAGAACATCATCAAGAACCTTCTTGACATTTGTGTAGTCTACGTTCGACTGACGGTCCGGGTCGAAATACGTGGCCATGGAATATTTGGGGCTTAGGAGGATGAGCGTGCAACGTGTGTCACTGCAGAAAACACGGAATGTTAAAAGAAAAACGATCGAAATGTAAGAATTCCTATGTTACGGGCCGGTTGAGGGGAGGACTTACTCGGGAAAGTAAGGCACGAGGAAGTTATCCTTATCTTGGTTTGCCAGAATGACGCCTTCGAGGTAAGAACTCGTGACTTGCCGGTCCCCAGCGCTGCCCAAGATCTTGGCACGCATGTAGAAGGGGTTGACTATCACGATGTCCGGGGTCTTGTCGCGAATGATCCGCATCTCCATACTCAGCGAAAATAGCTGAACAAAGGTGTAGTGCAGCGGATGAAGGTTCAACATAGCGTGGATGTCATCAAAACGCAGGACGATCGTACACCCGATGGAGTTATCCACAAAGCCCTTGCCCTCTGGCACCTTGGCCGCGAAAACCGGGTATGCCACATCCTTCTCTCTGAGACGCCGCTTCTCCAAAGCAAGAACACTGTCATGCAGACTCCGCATAGCACCGGTTGTAGCATTGAGCATATTTGTCGGTAGCATCGCCCTACCCGCCACATGCACCCTCCTCCAGATATCCTGCGGTGAAGGTGGCCCGTCCTGAGCACGGTCATACTCGGTGCCGGCTGGCTCGCACCCTTCTTAGTCTTTCTTTTGCGTGCCTTCTTCTTCTCCTGTAATGGGACTGAGTTCTGCTCACAGACCGCCTTCTTGAGTGTGTTGGGGCTGATAATATTTCACACCTCGCCTATCTGAGGCTCGGTGAAGTCGGCAGCTGGAGGCGTCTCCTGAGAGCTGAATGCCAGACGGCGCCTGTTGCAACTTGGCTTCTCCGCGGTACGAGCTAGATCGCACACGTCTTTTGTTGGGTTTGGTTCTTGAGAAGGAGGCCCCATGAAGTCGCCATCATACCCATGCTCGGCAAAGTACTGATCGACGTTGCCAAATGTATCATCGTCGTCGTCGTCGTCGTTCTGATCCTGTGCCATGTGCATGTTTGGATCCAGTGGCATAGGGATGTCCGGCACCGTTACGGCGGTCTTGCCATGGGGCCGACTTGGCGCCGGCACGACTGGCGGTGTTGTCTTTGGGGTGGTGTCCCCCGCCCCCAAACAAATCTGGCTCTTCGGCCAAAGCAGGGTCCAGCTCAGGCAGGCGCTGAGGGTCATCACGTCTTCATCGTCGGCCCCGACGGGTCGAATCGGAGGTAACAAGTCGTCGCAGCCTGGCAGCACCTGAACCAGTTGAACCCTAAACAAGTTGGGTGGCATCTGGGTACCGTGGAACAAGGGGTTGCCCGGTTGAACGATTTTGCCCTTGGCGACATCGACCAACTCGTTGTTCACGAAGTGGAGGAGAGTGCACGGAACGTCCGCGGCGCCCTGCGAAAACATGTAGGGCGTCAGGGATGCCCAGTCAAAGGCAAGGAGATGAAGTCCTCGGCCGAGAGAGGCTTAATTAGTTACCGTGATGATGGCGTCGAGCTCGGCTAATGTCGAGGCACCGCCAACGGCGGGCGTGCAGTTGACGGAGGGGCCGCTTGCTGAAGAGGTGCCGGCCGGCGTACACCCGGGTGCATTAAGCTCCCGTGCCGGCGTCGGAGACACCAATGCCCCCTCCGCCGGAGGCACCAATGGCCCCGCCATCGCATTATGCGAGTTGCTGGCCGTGAAGCTAGGAATCGGGGGCGGCCCCTGTTGGCCGCCCGCAATCCACGCACTCAACCCCGAGATCAAGGTAGGCACAAGGGCGGTGATCGTCGCTCCGAGTCGTTGTTCCACTTGCTCTTGTACAATCTCCGGAATCCGCGCCACCTGTGCCTTGAGTTCTTGAACCTCTCGCGCCTGGCTTTCCGAGCTGGTCTTTTTCTCCTTCCGCACACCAGCGGTATAGTATGACCCCCATTTTGTCGACAAGCCTTTGCCGGCCACACGACCAGCTGACGTCGGCTTACTAAGCTTATCCTTGTTCTTCATTACATTCAACCCCCTATTTAGAGTGGTATCCCAAGGGTTGCTCTTAGTCGACTCCGCGCTACTGCTTTCAGTCGCCTGCGGAAGGAATGTGAACCATTTAGAAATTTGGCTTCATTAATTAGAATGCAACCATATGGAGCTAATTACGCGGGGGTGTATTCCTTACCAGAACAAGCTCAAGCGCCCTGGTCTTCGGATCCGTGGTAAGCTCCTTTGTTATCGGGTCCTCCTTGTACCGGGCCCTGACATAGTTCCTAGTCTGCTTGTTACCGCTATATTTCTCGAAGCGGGGCGGTAGGCCTTGCTCGGCACGGTCCGCGTCCTCCTTGTCCCATATAGGCTCCGCCACTCTGTAACCGCCGGGACCGAGTGTGTGTTCCCCTATGTTCAGCTCCCGCATTTGTTTCCCCCACTCACTTGATTGGGAGCTTGCGGTGCTCGAGCAATTGATCTTGAAGTCGTTGTAGTCATCTTCGGTGATCGAAGGATTTTTCTCCTTGATCTTCTGATAACTCTCACCTTTCTCGATCATTCTCTTCACATTGCTTTTCCAAGTAGACAGGGCCTTGCTCATCTTCGTGAGGGCAGCATTGTTCACTTTATTCCCTTTGAGGCTTGTGTTTTCAAATTCAGCGGGGAACTTGTATCGTTCGTGCAGCTTCGTGAAGAGGAGGTTGCGCAAATTCCCTCGGTCAGGATG
>NC_041387.1:236935081-236938169 GCF_002162155.2 Triticum dicoccoides | reverse complement strand
GGACAATGCACCCGAGCTGAAGCGAGTACCCCTTGACTATTCGTTCGGGCGCCATTGGATTCCCGTTGGAGTCCACTTCAGTAACTTCCTCCTTGAGGGTGCGGAGCACGATCGGGCGCCGGTCCTTCCGTTGCCTCTTCGGTTGGCTGCCATCTGTGCGTGCGCCGCCATCATCAGTGGTGGCATCCTCGGCGGCACCATCAGTGGTGGCATCAGTGTGGTCATCCTCGGCGGCACCATCCGTGGTCTCAGGATCGGTGGGGAAGGCGGCGGCCTCATACAAGTGAGGTTGTTCCTCCATCTCCTGGGACAGCTCCCAGAATGCCTTGCCGCCCGAACCCCCGGCCTCATCGTTGTGGGCCATGTTTCTCTCTAAATAGAAACAAAGTTTGGTCAAAAAGTTGGTTATTGTCAAGGAACAAGATCTCTAAGTTGACCAAATAACCTAATTCTCGAGGAATGTCGCCAAAAAGTTGGTTATTGTCAAGGAACAATTGCGAGATGTTTGTGATATTGCCTAGGTGTTTTGGGATAGAACCTGTTAGTGTGTTGTTGCTAAGGTCCAAGTCCACGTTCTCAGGGTAACCTAGCTCTTGAGGGGTGTGTCTAGAAAGTTAGTTGCTGCAAAGATACAAGGTTGTGAGTTTGGTCAAATTGCCTATGATGTTTGTGATATTGCCTTGGATCTTGAAGGCACTGTTGCATGATGCAGTGGTACAGCCAGCATGGGACCTCATCTTTGCAGGCTAATTTTCTAGATTGTAACACTGGGATTTGTGCACAAGCTAAGCTAGCTAAGACAGTAGCTTCCTTGCAACCCACAAAAGACAAAGTAAAAGGGGTGAAAAGGGGGAGATGGTTAGCTTTGATGAGCAGGCAACATCTTCCTAACCCCCTTCTTCTTGTCTCCTCTCACTATCTCTCTCACACACATGGCAAGCAAGGGTGTCTGAGTGTGTGAAAAAAATACTAAACTAATCCAACCACTAAAGCAAATTAATTTTTATTTCGGTTGAGAATCGGGCACCTTCTAGGTCAAGAAAATTGGGCATGACCTTTGCTAATTTTCTTGACCTTGGAGTGCCCCATTTCTCAACCGAAACGGAAATTAATCAACGTTTCAGGAGAAAGGGGTCATTTTAGAAGATCACAAGTAGCAGCAGCATCACTTCAAAAAATCACAACTAGCAGCAGCAACTCGCAGATAGCAGCAGCAGCATCACTTGACAAGTAGTACAGCAGCATCAATTGACAAGTAGTACAGCAGCATCACTTTACTAAAAATGAAGAAGAAAAAAGGCAGACAATGTCATGGGGAATTTAATTATGCAACATCAACCTTGTTGACACCGCTAGCATAATGAAACAGACTCCTGTTATACATTCGAACCAGCGGCGAGGGATCTTCTTGCTGGAAACTAACACCTAGAGGAAAACTCTGCTCCAAAAGCGCATATACATTCTGTTCACAGGTAATGGAGGGAGAGGAAGAGCCCTAGCCCTGTAGCACAGACCTCTCTCTCTACTGGTTCAAAAGAGCTGTTTGGGAAGAAAAATAAATATATAGTTGCCACAGTTCACCCTTCCAAGTTCCAATAGGCAAAGAGAGCAGGCAAAAATACTATTCACATAGGCAAATCATGCTCAAGCTGTGGTCTAAAGAAAGATGAGATGCATATTCCTTTTCTCTGCATCTACTAAACAAGTGAAAATGGCAAATTCAATCAAACATGTCACTCCGAGAATTTAAGATTCTCGGTGCAGACAATGATTTCAGGGCCAAAATATGGACTCATGGGTAATGTAAGCATGTATTGAAACATAGGAAACTAAGTTTCCACATCCACATTGACTAAGCAATTTCACTTTGGCTCCAGAATAACAGCAGGTAGATCATATTGACAAAAAAGAAACAGAAATATCAGACTATATCTTTTACTGCACAAGCACTCTACAAATGAACCAAAGTACTAGAAATGTAAAATATAACAACATAACCACATTAGCTACAAATCATTATATCTGCCGGTAAACACCTCAATCACGAAAGAAATCAGGCTAGCTATGTCAATCATTTTCAACCAGTCCACCCGACATGATAAACTAATTGATCTACTGAATTTCGGTTAAATCAGGCTTATATTTATCAAAATAATAATCCTACAGTACCCCATATATATGTCACATTGCCACTGTATTTTCAAAAGAAAACTTGCACTTTATCAAACTAAACACGCAGCTTGCTTATGTAATTATTTTATATGCAGTAACATTATACTAAAATATAATATCACAACAACAGTAGCCATGGAACTGTATAATTTTATACTAGAATTGTATACAAAGACAGTCTTCAAATATTATACTACAACATTATACAAAGACAGTCTTCACAGAACAGTATTTGAAGATAGTCATCACAGAACTGCATATCCTTTCTAAACATTGTACTACTAAAATATACTACAAGTCCTGATGTTGTAAGTATCAATATGCAGTAACATTATGCTGTATATTTTACTACAAGCAAAACCAAGACTATATGTATATTATGGCCCGGTTGGTTTTGAAGAGGATAAGCAAAACCAAGACAGTTTGTATATTTTACTACAAACTAAAATATAACATTATGCTGTATATTATTCTACTACTCTGGTTTTGAAGAGGATAATCTAACTCTCAGGATAATCTAACTCATTATAACCTAATAATAAAGATACTACATTAGGTTAATCAAACCATAGACGGTCGCAACTGGTACAGAGCAAGAAACTCTCCCACAATTGAAACCAAATGACACTCTCTCCGATCCGAATATGAGTACTATAATATGATGAACTAGGCTGTTATGAACTAGGCTGTTCATGCAAATTATCATGCTCATATGGAGATGGGATGGGAGGAGGGAAGGGGAGAGGGTTCGGGGCGGTAGCTTACCTTGGAGGAGCGGGCCGGGGTGGAGGAGGCAGTCGGAGAGGATAAGGATGCCGGGGAGTGGTGGTGGTGGTGCTCCGGCGACGTCCGGGCGGCGGTGGTGTAGACGGGGCGGCGTCCGGGCGGCGGGGTCGCGTCGAGGCGGCGGGGCAGC